>NW_023486024.1:0-1370 GCF_013731165.1 Rhagoletis pomonella | reverse complement strand
CCCCCTGGGCATAGGAAGTAACAACATTAGTAAGCCCGAGCACTTATATGCAACAGGTCCACACACAATCAGAGAAGAGCTTAGGAGAGAAAAAAAGCAAGTAGAGAACCGCCATGGAACCAAGTCTGAAGAAAGTTTCAGCTAAAACATCTATCAGGGAGATTCAATAAGCAAAGATTCTAGCAGATATCTGGCACAAACTAGCCCTGGCTTTAAAACAGTTTGATTTTTGTTTACTTTCTAATAAAACTTTCAGTTAAATTCTTCCTCTTTCTCTTTCTGCAGTTCCTTATTCCATTTCTTACCAGCTTGTCTAAACATAAAATTTCAAAGTTGTGGTTTGTATTTGGAGAAAGGTATCCTATAGTTAATTTACTTGCCTGAGAGTTTCCCTATAGTCGTTGACTGTAACCAATTGTTTGCAGATATTTAAAGTGAGCTCTTTATCTTTGTCTCGAATTTATTTTTAACAATAGGCGTACAAAATGCTAGAAATAAGCAATTAGAAAGTAAAACAATACATACATGCCTAACCGCTCATTTCCTACCAATCTTTTACCCAGTGACTATTTTGCATATTTATCAACAACAAATTTATAATGTTTTAATTACTCATTTTAGTGTAGAAAATTGTTTATGTAGTACTGCAACCTTGTTTCTGGCAACATGCTGCCGCAACACACCCTGATAATATTTATTTTGTGTTGAAATTTGGTACGTTGGTTTGCTTCGAAATTTATGCGCTGCATTTGTTGCGCTCCGCTGCATTAAGTCGAGCAAATTCAAAACAGCGGCAGCAGCTACAACAATCCCGCGCGCTGGCATACCAAATATGCATATGTTAAGCATATTAATTATAACAAAATAAAAATTAAAGAGAAACGGAAGCAAGCATCGAGCTGTCAGCAACTTCATCAGCATTTCATTTTTACATTACGTTTTCGACGGATATGTTTAATTTTTCATCTTTTTTTTTTGTTGATTTCTTCTTTTCTTAAATTTCCATGCTTGCCTCACAATTTTCCGCTTTTCAGAATGCACTTGCATTATTCAAAACTTTAGTTAAGTTGTTCGTTTTGAATTTTCATAAATTCAAAATTTACATACACATTGCGCCGCTGCTTAATAGTCGAGCAGGCCGCCCAGACCGTCAGCCTGTAGTGGAAATATGCATTTGTGTTAAATAATAAGTAACAGCATTCTGTTCTTTTCTGTCGTTGGCCGCAAGTTCACGCCACTCTTCATGCAAGATTTCCACTACCTTAAATTTTTGTTTTTAAAATTTAATTTTTTTCTTCCTGTCGCCAAGCATTGTTGAAAGCCACTTAATTGTGTATAATTTATTGCTTTCAGTATTTTTAAAGAAAAAA
>NW_023486023.1:846-1370 GCF_013731165.1 Rhagoletis pomonella | reverse complement strand
ATTTTTGATTGTTCACATTTATTGATTAAATGTTTAATCTCAATAAATTTCGTATTTGTGTCTGACAACGCGCATTGATTACAGAACCATTTCAAATTAATATTTTCTGTTATTATTTTTATCTCATGTCTCTTTATGTTACTGCATTTCAAGCAAAAATTATAACCACACCCACCAGAGCATATCATTTTGTCTACTTGAAGCAGTTTCGCAGTACACTTTTTACATTTTGCCGGCATCATGTACAATTTACCATAAGGAGTATGGCAAAAATATACACCCGCAAAAGTAAAAACTATGCAACAATAAAATGAATAAAGGCTGAAATTTAGTTTGGCATCCCCGGAGTTCCGCATTAAGGTAGCTATAGAACGGTAGAGGGAGTTCTCCTGATTGCAAATATATATACTTTTGTTAAAGTTTGTAAATTGAACTAACCTCTCGGCGCTATTTCACACAATATACACTATATTTATGTACACAATTCGGCAAAATAGTTGCATTAAAACCCCGCACAATGAAAT
>NW_023486023.1:0-746 GCF_013731165.1 Rhagoletis pomonella | reverse complement strand
TATATATGTATACGCACATTGTGAATACAGAACCGTTGATTCAACCATGGTTTCACACTGACATTAGGAGAGTGCTGCCACATCTAATAAAATAACAATAAAAGAGAATTGTTTTTATCGTACCCATTTTCCTGCTCAGCGTTGAATTAGTAGTAAAGGAGGGTGTGGGGTTAAATACCCCCAATATATAAAAAAAACTGACAAGCGCCGCGATTTTTTATTAAAAATTTTCATTATTGATCGAAGTATTGATTTCTATGGAAAAAGTGCCGCGGGCGGAAATTTTTAATAAAAAATCGCGGCGCTTGTCAGTTTTTTTTATATATTGGGGGTATTTAACCCCATACCCTCCTTTACTACTAATTCAACGCGATTTTTTATTAAAAATTTTCATTATTTATCAAATTATCGATGTACATTTTCTACATTTGTGTACTTTGAACTACAATAACACCAGTAAATACTATTTCCACCCGAAAAAAAATTATACCGTTATGATCAGGAGTAAGACCCCTATCGATCCTAATATTATTATTCTTAATAAGAGCAATGTATGTACGTATTGTACACTTATACTCCCTAATTATACGCACTTATTTGTGTATTTTTTTAACGTATGGTAGCACACATTTTGTGTTTCTGTCAGCCACTGTTACTTCTGCTTGTTTGTGAAATGTGCAAACGTTTGTGAAGACATTTATAAACGCGTTTTACTTAATTAATTAATTAAGAATTGTATATTAAAG
>NW_023486022.1:0-1370 GCF_013731165.1 Rhagoletis pomonella | reverse complement strand
AAAAAACTAACAAATTTTCATACAAATTTTGAGAGCATACCCAAATATTTTCTAGAGAATCAGATTAAAACGTTCTAAGTTTTGATGAAAATTTATGGCTGTTTTCAAATTCTGTATAAAGTTTGAAAGTTTGACTTATGTGGTTTTGGTTAAAGCATAAAAAGTGTTTTTTTATAAAAAAAAATAACAAAACAGTTTTAGCTTGAAAAGCATAACAAGTATTTAACAAGAATCTCCATGCACTCACTTTTGATCGCCAGTGTATATATACATATGCAGATCGCTTTGGATGCTTTGAGACGAACTTCATTTGAAATAGTATACGATGAACTCCATTGAATAAAATCTAGAAATGATCGACAAACACTACCGACCAGTCGAATCGAAAATGTTTTAAAGTATGCACCGTCATTTTACAAATAATAAGGCACTTTTGTAAGTACCTACTAGCCAGAAGACAAATACGTTTTATGTCTGGGTATGTTTCGATTTACCGACTTCACAAATCGACACTCTTCAATCATAAGGAAATGTAAAAGCAATTAATTAGGTTTGCCAAAGGGTTCTAAGATCCTCAATTTACGGGTCACAAAGAAAATGAGATTAGAGTAGAAGTCAAGAGTGCCAAGTTAAATAATAGAACTTTTCGCTCTATGAATAGCTTATTACTTGACCTTGATTCTAGTTTGTGTGCTTAATGCTATTTGTGATTTTTGTTTTCACTTAAAAATGTTAATAGAAGACACCGAAGTGTTGGTCAGTCCAATTAATTCCTTCGATTTCTTAGAATTAAGTTCTGGAACTACGCACTGTTCCACACTTTTGTACATAAATAAAAATAAATAAATTTTAATTGACAACACACGAGCAAAATTTAGCTAAGCTTATTTATTGCGCTCATAATAAATAAAAAAAACAGTTGGCTTTGTCCAAATAATTTCTGGCCACCCAAAAAAAAAAAAAAATTCTTACTAAAAACTGATGTTTTGATTTCAATTCTTAACAGAAGTGTCGCAGCAGTGAGCAGGTTTTAGCATAGTTGATTGATCAATTTAAAAAAAACGAACTTATTATTTTTTTTTAATTAATGCGAGAGAACATCTGTGTACATACTTACATATACGTAATTTGGAACCTGTGGAGAATGACGCAAATACGCAAACAAAACTGATCTTACGAGGCAGTTGTAGTTTAGCGTTTTCTTATTATTGGGGCGTATTCTTGTTTTCGTACGAATTAAAAATCATGAAATTTTTCAATCATTTTCTATACGAAAATTTCAAATTTTCGATCATTGATCAAATAAAACATTTTTTTTTGAAGTTAAATTTTCAAGTGAACTAACGAAAAATGGGGCGCTTTCTTGTTTT
>NW_023486021.1:0-1370 GCF_013731165.1 Rhagoletis pomonella | reverse complement strand
TTGCATAAATTTGTCAGCTCTTATGCACCGAATCGCGAATAGCCCTAGTGTAAAGCAAAACAACAGCTAGTCATAGACGCCCTAACATGAAGGCAGGAGACCTGCCTGCCACTCACTTTGGTAGCAACAGTCAATTGTAGGGCGTATCCATGTCAGAAGCAAATGCATACAACTACATACGTAAATATATATGTATATATACGTATGCACATATACCTATACTTATGCATGCATGTATGCAGAATACATTAGGGTGCATCACTCTATACAAAAAAAAAGCTGGTACTGTTTTTCGATCGGATATATAAAACTAATTATATTTTAAGACTTCCGTCAAAATCTTTCGATAAAATATTAAGATTTACGTGAGCTGGACGTATTTGAAAATACTCAAAAAATTGAGTTTTTATACCTTTCATGAGCATGAAATGGTATTATAACTTTGGTCCGATGTTTGTAAGTACCAGAACAAAAAGAGATAGACCCATTAAAATGTATACTTTTATGATCAGAACGTCGAGCTGAGTTGATTTAGCCATGTCCGTCTGTCCGTCTGTCTGTCTGTTTGTATGCAATCTAGTCTCTCAGTTTTCGAGATATCCGGATCAAATTTGGTAGGTGGGTGTATTTTTATAATGTATTAATCATTTGTCGGAACCGGACCACTATAACATATAGCTCCCATACAACTGATTGTTCAGATATCAGATTTTTCGTTATAACTTCTCCATTTATGCAGCTACGAACATGAAATTTTGCAGCCCTTGCACCCATTATCAACAGAATTCTTACAGTGAAAATTACAAAGATCGGGTCACTATAACCTATAGCTCCCATACAACTGATTGTTCAGATATAAAATTTTTCGTTATATCTCTTCCATTTATATAGCTGGGAACAGGAAATTCCGCACAGTTTTCAATAATTATCAACAGAAAACTTACAGTGAAAATTAAAAAGATCGGATAACTAAAACCTATAGCTCCCATACAACTGATTGTTCAGATATGAGATTTTTCGTTGTAATTCATCCATTTATGTAGCTAGGACCATGAAATTTCGCGCTGTTTTCACTCATTATCAGCAGAAGACTTACAGTGAAAATAACGAAGATCGGGTCACTATAACCTGCAGCCCCCATACAACTGATTGTTCAGATATGAGGTCTTTTATCATATCTCCTCCATTTATGCAGTTAGGAACATGAAATTTCGCACCATTTTCACTCATTAACAGAATACTTACAGTGAAAATAACAAGGATCGGGTGACTACAACATATATCTTCCATACATCTGATTGTTCAGATATGGGATTTTACTGTAAAACTCCTTTATTTGAACAGCTAAAACCGATAAATTTCGTAAGATA
>NW_023486020.1:0-1370 GCF_013731165.1 Rhagoletis pomonella | reverse complement strand
CGAAGAAACCATACCAGATAAATACCCCATTCCAGATATTACCACTACTTTATCCAATTTAGGAAGAAATAAATACTTCTCGACTATAGACCTTAAAAGCGGATTCCACCAGATTGCCCTAAATGAGGCAGATATCGAAAAAACTGTCTTCTCAGTCGCAAACGGGAAATTTGAGTTTACGCGGCTACCATTCGGCCTAAGAAACGCACCAGCTATTTTCCAACGCGCCTTAGATGATGTTCTAAGAGAACATATTGGTGTCCGATGTTACGTCTATATCGATGACATAATAATTTTTAGCAAGACCAAAGAAGAGCACTTCGATAATTTAATCATTATTTTCGACACTTTGGAAAGAGCTCAATTAAAAGTGCAATACGATAAATGCGAATTCATTAAAGAAGAAATTGAATTTCTCGGCATTATTGTTGGGCAAGATGGTATTCGCACTACACAAAAAAAAGTAGAAGCAATAACTAACTTTCCCCTTCCCAAAAATGTCCATGATTTACGATCCTTTTTGGGAATGACAGGACATTATCGTAGATTTATCAAAGCTTACGCAGAAATCGCAAAACCACTCACTGAACTACCTAGAGGAGAACTGGGACGAATTTCTAAAAATCAATCCAAGAAGGTCCAATTGAATCTAACAACCCAACAAGTGGAAGCAGTTAAACAACTAAAAAATTGCTTAACATCTGATGATGTAATACTTCATTACCCTGACTTTGAAAAGGCATTCGAGCTCACCACTGACGCTTCCCATTATGCTTTAGGAGCCGTACTCTCCCAAGAGGGTAGGCCAATATGTTTTCTTTCAAGAACGCTTAGCAGAGCAGAGGAAACTTTTGCAACCAACGAAAAAGAGATGCTAGCGATCATTTGGGCTCTGCAGTCACTCAGGTGTTTTCTTTACGGATCAAAAAAAGTTAAAATATTTTCCGACCCCCAACCATTGACCTTCGCTCTCAGTAACAAAAATACCAATGCCAAAATGAAGCGATGGAAAGCGCAACTAGAGGAGTATAACCACGAAATAATCTACAAACCCGGCAACACAAACATAGTTGCAGACTGCCTCTCGCGACCACCAATGGCAAACATAAATTCAATTACGGTCCATAGTAGCGATAGCTCCTCAGAAAATTTAATACCCTCTGTAGAAGCACCTATTAATGTCTTCAAAAACCAAATTTTTGTCAACGAAGGTTCAGAATCCTCATACAAGTTCGAAATAGTTTTCCCAATGTACCATAGACATATCATTACCGAAAGAACCTTTTCGGAGGATTCACTTAAGTCAATTTTAAAGAGACATTTGAATCCTTCGGTGATAAATGGCATCAAAACAACGGAGCCTACTATGT
>NW_023486019.1:0-1370 GCF_013731165.1 Rhagoletis pomonella | reverse complement strand
TTTGAAGTATACATTCTCAAATGGAGATCAAATTCCAATTTCTATTGAGAAAGCTTTAATTTTCAAATCAATATCAAATCATTTTCAAATGTTTGATATTTTAGAAAGTGCCATGATTTCACGCTCAAATGTACACTTTGGTGCAAAATTTAGTCAATAATAAAACAATTCACAATTTATGCGTTTTCCGGTGGTTCTTTGGCAAAATTGTAATGAATTTTTTTTTTTACATATATTAGAGTATAGTTTCTAGCACTAGAATCTACCATAAAAATATCAAATTTCAGTAACGTATATGCACTCCATCAATTTTTGTAATTTAACACATTGACTCAATTTTACACACATATAATTTATAAGAGATATTGCCACGCTGCAACTCGCTGCAACCCGTTTTCCTCCTTTAAAGTGTCGGATTTTGTTATAAATGAGTAAGTAAGTTAGTTTTTTTGTTATTAAAATACAATGAGGTGCGTTTTGGGAAATAAAAATAAAAATATTACTGAAAGAGCTCTTTCAAGCCGTGAAATATCGAAAATAACGCATGTGAGCCAATCGAATGTTGGCCGTATTATTAGAGGCACTACTAACATGCAGATTGCAAAGAAAACGGTGGAAATAAGCCGAAAATATCCGATGTAGAAGGGCCAAAACTTAGGCATTTAATAGCGTTAGACAGAATATCTACCGCTAAAGAAGCTGTAGAGTGCGTTAGTGGAGATGCTAGCGTATTGACCGTGAGAAGAATGCTTTATAAAGCAGGATTGAAGGCGATGGTGAAGAAAAAAAGCCACTTCTGTCGATCAGGGACGTTAACCTAAGGTGAGCACTCTCACAAAAAAAATTTATTGGACTGATCCAATCAAAAAGGTCCAGGAATTTTTGTAATGTCCGTGCATTTCAAATTTTGTCTTAATGTTATGGACAATTATAGGTTATTGCTTCCAAACAATTAAAGATTAAGCCTTCGCATATTCAACCGACAGTAAAGCATGAATGTGGGGCGATGAGTGCATATACGTTAGTGAAATTTCATATTTTTATGGTGGATTCTAGTGCTACAAGCTAATATATGTAAAAAAAAAAATTCATAACAATTTTGCCAAAGAACCACCGGAAGACGCATAAATTGTGAATTCTTTTATTATTGACTCAATTTTGCACCTAAGTGTATATCAAACCTAACCCAGTACAGCACTCGGTTGGGTATTGGACCAAACCAACTTTTGTTAAGAGACTGAGTCATAAGTAAGAAAAACTAATTTCTCAGTTTTTCGAAGTTAGCCCGAAATCGAGATATGGACCTTCGAAGTTCGAAATTGGACCTTTGGTAAAAAACTATTTTTAATTATTACATGTAAAAAGCAAAA
>NW_023486018.1:0-1370 GCF_013731165.1 Rhagoletis pomonella | reverse complement strand
AAAAAAAAGAATGAAAAAGAAATAAAAAAAAGTATACTGGCCGTGGGACTCGAACCCACGACCTTGCGGCTGGTTTATTCGCATTACTGCCGTCTGTAAGGGTAAAATTTTAATTTGCATTTATGCTTATTAATTCAAATTAATTTTCTCCGTCTGTCTACCATATACGTCTCTTAAGGTGGTATTATCACTAGCGAAGCGAACGAATTTGGCGAAGCGAACGGTTTGGCGAAGCGAAGGATTTGGCGAATGCAACTGAAATATACATTAAAAGTGTTAGCTTGTACCAGCTTGTACGAGTTGTATGCATCGCGAACACTCTAAGTGAATTCTCTGCCTCTCAATTCAGTTCGCCAGTGATAATACCACCCTTAGTTAAATCGTATGCTGTAGCTAAGTAGCCGCTTAACCAACCTTGGAAAAATTCGGTACACACATTGCTTAGAGTGAAGCTTAGAAAAATGTGGAAAATTTTCGAAAAAGAACATGAAAGAACACAGTAATTTGCAAAAATACGAAACTAAAATAACCATCGATTTTCTCAAAATCGATGTTTGCAATAAATTAGATTTTTGCAAAAATTTGGAAAATTGGCATGACAATGCCACTTATGCATCTCTGTGACCGATTTATCAATATCTACTAAAATCGGTACAGTTATAGCCCTTGATACAAAAAAAAAACTAAATATGTTGGGTATTTTGGTAATTTAACTAAAATTACGCCCACATCTCATATAACGGCAAATTTCAGAAATTCGATAACTACGATTTTTCAATAACTAAGGATGATAATTTACTCCAATTTAATACTTAAGGCCATCTCTTAACAAGAAATAAGACTATTATTAATTAAAAAAAGGAATGGGCGTAGGACATAAGTGTATCTTGCTTATAATGTAGTTAACCGAAATGTGAAAGAACGTTAAATATATTTTTTTTGCTTGTTTTATTTTCAATTTTATACGATGTTTTTTGTTATTTTGTGGCCTAGTAAAGATTGTATACAATAATTTATTCGGCTTGTGGCCGAAAAAGCAGCTACAGCTTAAACCATATGCAAATTATTTTCTTTTTTCCACAATGTCTTCTATCGATACGGCCTCAGGCTGCATAAAACTGTTATATCGTATAAATAAACTAGGTAACAACTCGGTTTATTCGATTGCAAAGGCGCGGTTTACTTGGTATTCAATAAATCAAGATTTAAAAAAAATCGGTTGAAACCAGTTTGGAAAAACCGAGTCAATCATCTTAATAGATTAATACATGTCAGCTCATTCTATATAATAATAATGCAATATTAGGCGTGTTTTACATCCACGCTAAACGTGTAAAAAAAAACAAGCATAGACAATTTCCATTTAAAAA
>NW_023486017.1:0-1370 GCF_013731165.1 Rhagoletis pomonella | reverse complement strand
AACCCTATAGAACAAAGGAAACCTGGCATGTTGACCAATCAGGCTCGGCCGCGATATGGATTGCTAACCCCAACCATCGCGCAGAGAGCAGCGGGGTCGGACGCTGCTACGTCTGGGTTAAAATGGCGCAAATCACTCTGGTGAGCTGCTACCTGTCTCCAAACGACACAGTCCCTGTCTTCAGGGGAAAGCTCGAAGACCATGAAGACGAATTGCGCGATATAACCGGCCACATAATTGTTGCTGGAGATTTCAATGCAAGAGGCGTGGAATGGGGTATGCCCCAAACAAACACCAGGGGAAGACTGGTCCTTGAAATGGCAGCCCGCATTGGCCTGACTATCCTCAACACCGGAACGACCCCTCCATATCGAAGGCCGGGTTTTGGATACTCTATCCCTGACATAACCCTGGTCTCAGAAAGCCTTCTTCGAAGGGCTGACGGATGGAGAGTGATGGAAGACCTGAGTCGTAGCGACCACAACTACATCACCTTCCAAGTCACTGACATCACGCGAGGGCAAACACGTAGTATCCCTCGCAGGAAACCAGGATGGAACCCGTCTAGGGTCGATGTTCGCAAGTTTGATACGTCACTACTAGCAGATTCCCAAGGCATTTCACCCACAACGGGAGAGATCCGCTACAGGGAGTCTTGTACTAAGCTGGTCGAAGAAACTATGCGCTGCATTCACCGGGCATGCAAAGCCTCAATGCCACAGAGGAGAGCATGGTCAGGTAAAAAGCAGGTATACTGGTGGAATGACCGAATTGCTGAGCTGCGAAGGACCTGCCATAGAATGCGGAGACTCGCAACGCGCGCTCGTGGTAGACCCGAGGCGCTGACCAGAGCAGCAGCCTACAATAGCGCTAAGAAGGCACTTGGGGCCGAGATACAGAAGAGTAAACGGAACTGCTGGAAAGCGCTATGTGACGAAGTGGATCGCGATCCCTGCGGCCAGGGATACAAAATAGTGATGAAAAAGTTCCATACATCATCACAGGCGATGGATGAGGCCCGAGTTAAGAATATAGTGGATGCGCTATTTCCCACACACCCACTAAGAGCCGACACAGTGTTCGTCGAGGAGCAAGCCGAGGCACCACTGTTTTCGACAGACGAGCTGAAGCTAGCCCTGCGAAGCATGAAAGCAAGGCTCCAGGCCCAGATGGCATACCAGCGGAGGCAATCAGGTTAGCAGCGGAAACGAGCCCTGATCTTCTGCTTAACATGTACAACAGCTGCCTTAGGGCCCGGGTTTTCCCAAGCCAATGGAAGAAGGCGAGACTGGTGCTTATACCCAAGGGCAAAGGGGACCCAAACTCCTTCATCCTTCCGGCCACTCTGCATGCTAGACACAGCAGGCAAA
>NW_023486016.1:0-1371 GCF_013731165.1 Rhagoletis pomonella | reverse complement strand
CTTCGCAACCGCGGAGCTTCCGCATTAAATTCAACATTCGCATTAGCTTTCGCATTCGCAAAAATCAATGCGGATCTTTTGCGAATGCGAATATTGAAGGGACCGAAAATTACAGTCATTTTCTTAGAGTTAAATTTGGCCAAATATTTTTTATTCCGAAATAAAAGTGCTTTCCGGATAATAAACAAACCGCTTATCTAAATTAAACAAATTTGGTATCATATGAAAGAGGACTGAAATAGCTGGAATATTGTGCAAGTGCACAGACGTATATCTAACCAGTCACAGAAGAAAGCATTAAAAATGAGTTATAAAAACTAAAATCGAAAAACGCTAATGACGTGACAGGTTCTCCAAATTCCAAAACAACAAAAAGAATGAGAATGAAGAATTCTTTGGGAAAAAACGGTGTTTAAACAACGTTTGTGCCGTGATGCTAGATTATGAAGATGAAAGGCAGGAGGATACATCCGACATTCGCAGCCACGATGAAATTCTCCAAAAGTAATTATTGCTCCGCAATAAAAATAAATAAATATAACTGAAAGTCCTCTCAGTCCTCTGGTGCAGTGTCAATCGAAAAGAATTTACAATTTTGCCACGTTTAAAGTTTTTCAAGTTTGTCGCCTCGAGCGTGTTGTTATATAGTGGCGCAGGTTTGATTTACGACCCTTCAAAAAGTTTTTATCAAGTACAATGTTCCAATTTTTAAATTCAAGTACTAAAAAAAACATTAAGTATTATCATGAGTTTAATTTTCCCCGAACCGGTTCACTTTTCACTTTTGGGTCTCATGTACATATTTACTATGGGCGGAATACCAATTTTGGGGTGAATTTTTTTCGGGCAAATGTGAGCATAAGGCAGATTATTAAAAATTTTTTAATCTTTCCTCTTTTTATTTACCCAAATCCCTTAATTTACCCACCTAAATTATTTAAAAAAATACATGACTTCCGCATTCGCATCCCGCATGTTAGCTTTTAAACATCCGCATCCGCACTCCACATTCGCAACATCCCTAGTATGTACTATGTAGCTGACTCTTCTATTTAAGCGGAAACACAAACGCCTACATACTCTCGTCCTCTCTATAAGTGAGAGTCCATTTCCGTTTCCAGTGCACTCTTCCTCCGCTCTTGAAATGCTTTTTTGCTGCGCAATCGGTTAGCGCAAAATCAATTTCCAAATTTGCAAATTGAGAGTTTCCAGTGTGTTATCTTCAAATATAAATACATATTTGGAAATTGGAAATTAGCTGTGATGGATTGAGAGTGTAGGTTAATTTTCAATATTCAGTAATTTTTTGCCGCTGATATACATACTTAAGTTCGTATGGTGCGCGAGTTCAATCCGATAAGCAGGAAAATA
>NW_023486015.1:0-1371 GCF_013731165.1 Rhagoletis pomonella | reverse complement strand
GCAATTATAATAGGGAGGTTTTAGTTTTTATACCCGAGCGCACTTGTTCACATAACGGTTGTTTGTAACAGCCAAAACGAATCGAAATAGATATAGACAAATGTATACATAAATGCTCACAATGAATAGAGAAATCGATTAAGCCATGTCTGTCTGTCCGTCCGTCTGTCCGTCTGTCCGTCCGTCCGTGTACACGATAACTCGAGAAAAAATTGAGATATCTCAACGAAATTTGGTATGTAGGTTTTCGTTAATCCAAGGTAGGTTGGTATTGAAAATGGGCGGACTGAAACCACGCCCACTTCCCATATAACGGTAATTTCGAGAAATACGAAAACTGCGATATTTTAGGAAGTACTGAAGATAATTCACTCAAAATTGATATTTACAATAATTTTCAAACGAAAAATAAGCATATTATAAATTTTTGGAAAATGGGCGTAGCCACGCCCACTTATGGTTACATGTGTATATCTTGGTAGCCGCTGCTCCAATTTCTTCCCAACTTGGCACAGTTGTTGGCGTTGATACAGCATACTAAATGGCTGAAAATTTTAAAAATCGGACAACAACCACGCCCACATCCCATATAACGGTAATTTGCGGAAATACGAGAACTGCGATATTTTAGTAACTACTGAAGATTATTCACTCAAAATTGATATTTTCAACAATTTTTAGATCAAAAATGAGAATGTTATAAATTTGTGGAAAATGGGTCTAGCCACGCCTACTTATGGTTACATGTGTATATCTTTGTAACCGCTGCACCAATTTATTCCACACTTGGCACAGTTGTTGGCCTTGGTAAAGCATACTAAATGGCCGAAAATTTAAAAAACCGGACAATAACCACGCCCACATCCCATATAACGGTAATTTAGAGAAATACAAAATCTTCGACAAATCAGTAAATATTAAAGCTAATTTATTCAAAATTAACGCTTGCAACAATTCTTTACCAAGCAATACGTTCATGATAAAATTTTGGAAAATGGGCGTGGCACCGCCCACTTATGATCACATATATGTATCTCGGTAACCGTTCTACCAATTTGTACCAAACTTGGTATTTTTATTGTGCTTGCCACATAAAAGCAAAACGTTGAAAATTATTGAAATCGGACTGAAATTACGGCCGCTTTTCATATAACGGTAAATTTCAGAAATGCTTGAAACTGCAATATTTCGAAATTTAAGGACGCTAATTTACTCAAAATTGATACACCCCGGCTTACCATCTAGTGGAAGGTTTCGGAAAGGTGAAAAAACATATATTTAATACTTGCGCCGGGTATTTAATGTTCGTCTCCGCCCGAACTTAGACTTTCTTACTTGTTTAAACTACAATTTTATTGTTTTTGAATATCT
>NW_023486014.1:303-1371 GCF_013731165.1 Rhagoletis pomonella | reverse complement strand
CGGGTTTCGTTTTAGTGTCCCGGTTTTTGATTTGATTGAACAAATTTGAATAAAAGTTCAAAAATCACTACACTAAGAGAAAAAACGCGTTGTAATATTCAGAAAAATGTTATGAATTCATTGAGGGAAATAACGCATAGTAAACATGAATATTTTCTATTTGATTATCGTTTAAAAATGTTCGTATTTAAAAATAATACTTTCATAACACGCACGCGTGGTGTTGATTCAAACTCAACATTTAAATCCACATTTACATGTCTGGCTGTAGCTGAGTGCGCGAGGATGCTTGCCACAATTTGCTAATTTCCAGAGGGTCAGGGTTCAATTCCCATTACAACCAGCATGGAATTTAAATATTTGTTTAACTTAATTATGAATAAGCAATCGGTAATTGCAAATCGCTTCTTTTGAATATGGGCCTATTTGAATTTAATATTTCTATACTAAATACTAAAATTTGTATACTTAAATGTATTACGAGTTGGGTTGGTGCCCTTTCATATGCGTATTTTTTTAATTTAGCACGCTTTTTTAATTCTAAACTTCTTTCTCTCAGTGCTCCGGTTTAATTTGTGAAATAGTTACATTTCGAAATAGTTGAACTTTGCACAAGCAATAGTTGATGATTAGTATATGAACCTAAATACGTTCAAAATGACGTGCACAATTATATTAAGGAAAAGACAGAAGTTTTGAAACAAGTTCACAGCAACGAAAAATATGACTGATATTTTAATGTTATCTTGTACTTAAATTTTTTTCTTTCATGAAACCTAGAGTACTTATAAGTACAGTGCCGTACAAAATTATTGGCTCAGAGGCTCTTTCATCAGATCACAATTTCTAATCAGATCTGCACAAGGGTATTATAACTTTGTTCACATAACGGTTGTTTGTAACAGGCAAAACGAATCGAGATAGATATAGACAAGTGTATACATAAATGATCAGAATGAAAAGAGAAATCGGTTAAGCGGTGACTGTCTGTCCGTCCGTCCGTCTGTCCGTCCGTCTGTGCACACGATAACTCGAGTAAAAATTAAGATATCTTAACGAAACTTGGTA
>NW_023486014.1:0-203 GCF_013731165.1 Rhagoletis pomonella | reverse complement strand
AACGGTAATTTTCAGAAATACAAAAACTGCGATATTTTAGTAACTACTGAAGATAATTCACTCAAAATTGATATTTATAATAAATTTTAGACGAAAAATAAGAATATTAACATTTTTTTGAAAATGGGCGTAGCCACACCCACTTATGGTTACATGTGTATTAGGGCGGGTCGATTTAAAAATCGCTCATTGCTCTGTGAAAA
>NW_023486013.1:0-1371 GCF_013731165.1 Rhagoletis pomonella | reverse complement strand
TCCATCTGCGCTCATTCAAGTGCATGAGTAAATTCGCACACTCTGTCATGTAAATATTCCGAAAATAAATTTTTTGCTTCTACGCTTTATGTAATGGTCGTTCGGTGCTGCTGTAAGCATTGTTTACAATTCGGTGTTGCAAAATATGTTCGTGTATAAATTTTTTGTTTCTGTGAACTTGAGTAAAGCTGCAGAACCCTTTTTCGTGTGCTTAAAGAGTTATGCAAAAATGCATTGTATTTATTTGCTGGTTGCAGTCTGTAAGCGAGGCAGTTTTTTTGCTTATACTTCAGCACTCAAATATATTTTCTTTCATTTTACATTTAGCATTTTAAAGGCTTCGAAAATTGCTTTATCACTAGGGTAAACAGCATTTGTATTGTTTGTGTAAGGACTCAAAAAATTATGGAAAATATCAAAGTCATAACAGAAATTTTATGTAGGACGAAGCTCTCAGTAATTTTGACAAAAATGTGTTTTGAAAGTATGTTTTTTTTATTATTATTATTTAAGTCAGAACTTCAATTTTTTTATTTGATGTTATATCTCTTAGACCATAACAGCAAGAGAGCCTTAGATCTATTTAAATCCTTACTATTCGACGTTAGAATTATTCCAATCTAAAGGCTATATCTAGTAAGACTTGACATTAGAGGTTAATAATAGAGCCCTTTTTAGCAAAGATGAGTACAAAATTTGTAGGCCTTCTCTTTACATCTATCTATATATTTGAGTCTTTGATTTTAGTAAAATTTGTTATACTTTTTTGCGTTTTGTCATACTTTTGAAAAAAAGAGTGTGGGAAATCAGGTCAGATGTTAGGAGTAGACAAAGTACTTTTTTCTCCATTGCCCTCCGGTAAGACCACATAAAGAAGACAGCCTTAATATAAGTATTCACAACTGCGAAAAAAGCTGCAGGAAACAGGATCCTATGGCATATTATAATGTACCTACAACAAATTCTTAAATATTTCGTTTACGTTTTTATCTAAGGAAATTAATGGGTGGGGCCTTAAAATCTTCGAAACAATTTTTTAGCACATAAACTGATTTTTTTTTTCAGTTTCTCTCCAACATTTTTTAAATTTTAAAAAGTACTCTCAGCTTTCCAATCATTCAGAAATCTACGCTATTCAATAAGAGACTTTACGTTTTTCATATGGGAGTGTAAATCTTTCTTATTTTTAAAGGCGTTATAAGCCTAGACGAGGCTTCCTTCCACTTCTTGGATTGTTTTGTTAAAAATGTCGCTTGCATACATACATATATTGCAAATATAACTATTAGCTTATCTCTTCATTTAAAAAAAAAAAAAAAACATTTTTGTTGTTTCCGAAATACTCCACTCAAACGCCAATCTCCCTCAAGT
>NW_023486012.1:0-1371 GCF_013731165.1 Rhagoletis pomonella | reverse complement strand
TTTTTTTTCGGCAATGCGCGTGTGTGGTGATTTTAGATTTTCATAATTCAGTGGAACTTCTCGACCTACAGCAAACAATTCAATAGAACACAGAACGATTTTGCAGCGAAGGAAATTGTGTGAAATAGAGCAAAAAATAAAGAAAACTATTTTTGTAACTAAAAAATTCACTTCCTAACGGTATCTATATAATTGAACTTTAAGCGCGTTTTTTGGAGACATTTGCTGGTGGTGTTTCGCAGTTAGAGCGCGCGTGGGCACGCGGCTCCACTCATTCGCCGCGTTGGTCAACTCAGCTTGTCAACGTCGCTGAATCATTCAACTAATATTGACTATTACGAATACTTTTTCTTCGAAAAAAAAATTTAACAAAAAACGCAAATCGTAGATAATTTAAAAAATCGCGTTCGGTGGAAGAACCCATTTCTTAGGTAAGTGTTTAATTTAATTTAACTTTTTTTTTTTAAGCAAATGTTCGTTCTTATTTTTTCCATTTATTTACATACTTAAATACTCGGTTAATCGCTTCGCCGAAATGGCAACAAGAATTTGTTTTGCAAAACAGAAATAGTAGGTAAATATTTATCACAAATATTTTGTTGAAATTTCCAACACTAAGGTGGCCCGGCCCACCTCTAGTATCTATCCATGTATATGTGTTAGTGAAATATTTTCATTTTTGTGTGCTGATTTTACGGGAATGGACAGAGTTGGCTGGCGCAACAATTTACGCGAATTCTTGTGAAATTAGTGACCACTTTGCAGAATGAAGAGATCATAAAACTGATTATTTTTAAAGTGCTTTAGTCATAAAAAACCTTTTCATATACACACATAATTTTTGGTACATTTTTAAATGTTTGATAAAAATAAAAAGTCCTGAAAAAACACGAAGAATCCCGACAAGTCACGTAAGGATTCCGAGGAAATAAAAAGTCCCGTTGGGTTCAAGAGAATCTAAATAATATGAAATATTATAAAAAAAAAATTCGGAAAGCCCTTTAAAAAAAGAAAAATTGAAAAAAGAATAAAAAAAATCCGTAAAACCTGCATTAATGTTTTTGCATTAATAAAAGTTAGGATTTAAATGTACATAAACAAAGATCCCGAAATAATGGGAAAACCCCGAAAAAAGTCCCAAAGAAGTACGAAAAATTCCGAAAAGTCCCTTAAAACCTCGACAAAACCTCGAAAAGCCCAGAAAAATATAGCATGAAGTAAAAAAATTTCATAAAAAAAACAGTTGTGTAAAACCTGATATTTTTTGCATTGATAAAAGTTAAGATTTAAATGTACATAGGGCAAAGTCCAGAAAAACTCCAAAAAAAAAAAAATCCTGTGAAGTCCGAAAAATCGCATGTTTGATTTGTG
>NW_023486011.1:0-1371 GCF_013731165.1 Rhagoletis pomonella | reverse complement strand
TACAACAAATGCAGCGGTAACCACCCCTGACTACATCTAATGCAGAGTTAACCACTCTTGACTATTTCGCGGCTATCGCCATAGAAATATAGTTAGCTTTCGTCAAAGAAAATATACAGATAACAGTGACTTTTAGCTCCTTCCTAATCAACTTAAAGTTAGCTTATAGTTAGATACATTTCCTGCAGGGATCCGATGGACTTTGTATGAAACTGTACATACACACATTTGTACACTTTTTGTTGCTTACACTGTCTTTTCAGTTTTAATTTGAATTTAACATTACTGCTTCTTACACCAACTATAGTTGCGTTCGATAACAAAATTAGCCAACACCAGCCAACAATCACAATCAAGAGAGTAAGCGAAAATTCTCTCCCAAAGAGATGAAAAAGCAAAAAAGTAAACGAACAGAAAATTAGCCATTATGTACTTGCAAAAACCGGAAGAAGAAGACACACCAGCTGACTTTGTTTATGTTTTATTTGTAAACAAGCTGAAATTCATGTTGCCTCCATAGAAGAAAAAAGGAAAGTGAACGTTCAATGTTCGCCAGGAACATTTCTAGAAGTAAAAACTAGTTGGCGCTATCATAAAGACACATAGCAGGCAGCCAAAAAGCATATAAATACCAAAACTCGGAAAATGCAATTTTGTTTGTTTACAGAAATTGCAACCATATGTTTTGTGATCATATGTTTTCGTGTTGGATAATTTTTGCGGACTAAAATTTTGCCAGTACAAAATGAACGCTTCTCTTGCATCAAAATGAACGCTTGCTCTCCCAATTTTTGTGTGTTGGATAATTCTTTGTCGTTATCGAACGCCATCCAGTAAAAATTTGGAAAAACTATTACAAATTTTTGACTTGTCGAACGCAATGTTGCGATGTAAGAATCCAATATGAATACTATTTTGTTGCTGGGGTGCTCTCATGATTCAATAATACAAGGTTCGATAAACTGACAGTTGTCTCTCTCGCACCGCTCCCTTAGCAGTGGCACAGTGTTGCTTCTTTGCAAATTTACTTGGAAAAAGTGTAGCTTTGCTGTGAAATAGAAGTATAAGCTTTTGTGCAATATGTTTATTTGTATATGCATATGAAGCACATTTAACTGATGAAAACATAAACTGTTTTTAAATTGGATGTTTACATAAATCTCGTAGTAGTTTTATTTTAATGTTGTGTCCTTTTGCATTTTTTATACAGCTAAATAGCACATAAATTACGTAATTCACGTAGATGTATTATTATTTCGTTCAAACTGCCAGATTTCCTGCAAGTACATTAGGATTTACAAAAGGAATTTCACTACTAATTGCCTACTTTGCGTACTTTTCTACTACCATTTTCGCAACAAGGGATTGCAT
>NW_023486010.1:0-1371 GCF_013731165.1 Rhagoletis pomonella | reverse complement strand
ATTGATATGTCTTCATACCAAACTTCAAGTTCACGGGACTGATGGTTCCGAAGTTATAGTTGATAAAATATCCCACGCCTATGGGATGAGCCACGCCCCCTTTTACAAACTCGTTTATATATACCCTCGTACAAGCAGCTACCATTGATATTTCTGTATACCAAATTTCAAGTTCATGGGATTTGTGGTTTCGAAGTTATGGCTGATAAAAAATTCCACGCCTATGGAATGTGCCATGCCCCTTTTTACAAACTCGTTTATATATACCCCAGTGATGCCAGATTGTGGGTAATTCCCCTATTTGAGGGATATTTTGCAACAAAAATTATTAAAAGGGAAAAAGGGACATTTCAAATAAATAAGGGATTTTCTTTTGATGCAGTTATTGTTGCATAATTGATCCAAATTTAAGAATATTCGACATTCTTACGTAATTAATCTTTCTGAAGATGTGATGTGGAATGAAATGGTATATAATTGTTAAAAAGTATAAGGACAATTTCGAAAATTTTCTTACGTTAACCAATTCAAGCGCTGAGTAAGAAAGAATCTTTTCAGTTGTAACTGGTGTTTCGTGTAAAAAGCGGAACAAATTATCTGATGAAATGTTAAATAGCACATGAATGTGCTTCAATTTTTAAGTCACCAAAAAATTCTTTTAGGCCCTTAGTGAGTGAGCAAAGAAATAAAAGTGAAAAAATGAATGAGTGAAAAAAAATGCAGAAAAAGGGGTTTATTCTTAACAGCGGTCGGCCCCCGGCAGGCAATGGCAAACCTCGGAGTGTATTCCTGCCATGAAAAACAGCTTCTCATAAAAATACACTCGCCTTTCGGAGTCGGCGTAAAACTGTAGGTCCCTCCCCTTTGTGTGACAACAACAAGGGGCACGCCACAAATTGGAGGAGAAGCACATATGTGTAAGCGCCAATTATTATTATTATTATTTTAATGGATTTTACTTATTTACTACTGAAACATGTATATGTTTAAATTCGTTGGGAATTTTGTGGGATAAATTTTTAAGCTGTGGGTAATTTAGGGATTTTTCCCAATTTGTGTGGGATTTTTAACAGAGAATGTCTGGCATCACTGATATACCCTCGTATAAGCACCTACCATTAATATGTCTGCATACCCAATTTCAAGTTAGGAGGGCTTATGGTTCCGAAGTTATAGCTGATCAAAAATTCCACGCCTATGGGATGTGCCACGCCTCATTTTACAAATTCATTTATATATACCCTCCTATAAGCATCTACCATTAATATGTCCGCACACCAAATTTCAAGACCGTGTGAGTTGTGGTTCCGAAGTTATAGGTGATAAAAACGCCACGCCTATGGGATGTGCCACGCCCCCTTTTACAAACTC
>NW_023486009.1:0-1371 GCF_013731165.1 Rhagoletis pomonella | reverse complement strand
TGTGTTACAACCTCAAATAGGCGGTTTTCTAAAAGAAAATCAATTAGGGACTTCTCTTCCGACACTGTCCACACATGGTTTGGTTTTCCCCGGACACGCTTAGTTTTGCACTGAATTAAAAAAGATCTTTAATAAGTTAAATATGTTATAAATTAAAGATAACTTCCTCCATTGCCATGAGATGACTCCATTTTTATACCCGAGCGCACTTGTGCACAAGGGTATTATAACTTTGTTCACATAACGGTTGTTTGTAACAGGCAAAACGAATCGAGATAGATATAGACAAATGTATACATAAATGATCAGAATGAAAAGAGAAATCGATTAAGCGGTGACTGTCTGTCCGTCCGTCCGTCCGTCCGTCTGTCCGTCTGTGCACACGATAACTCGAGTAAAAATTGAGATATCGTAACGAAACTTGGTACGTGGACTTCTTTTGGGCATAGGACGGATGGTATTGAAAATGGGCGAAATCGGACAATAACCACGCCTACCTCCCATATAACGGTAATTTTCAGAAATACGAAAACTGCGATATTTTACTAACTATTGAAGATAATTCACTCAAAATTGATATTTACAATGAGTTTTAGACGAAAAATAAGAATATTAAAAAATTTTGGCAAATGGGCGTAGCCACGCCTACTTATGGTTACATGTGTATATCTTGGTAACCGCTGCACCAATTTCTTCCAAACTTGGCACAGTTGTTGGTCCTGCTACAACATACCAAATGGCCGAAAATTTTTAAAATCGGACAATAACCACGCCCACATCCCATATAACGGTAATTTAGAAAAATACGAAATCCTCGATATATCAGTAAATATTAAAGCTAATTTATTCAAAATTGATGGTTGCAACAATTTTTTACCAGGAAATACGCTTATGATACAATTTTGGAAAATGGGCGTGGCACCGCCCACTTATGATCACATATATGTATCTCGCTAACCGTTCTAGCAATTTGAACCAAACTCGGTATGGTTATTGTGCTTGCCACATAAAAGCAAAGCGTTGAAAATTATTGAAATCGGACTAAAATTACGACCGATTTTCATATAACGGTATATTTCAGAAATGCTTAAAACTGCAATATTTCGAAATTTACTTAAAATTTATACACCCCGGCTTATCGTGTAGCGGTAGCTTTCGGAAAGGTGGAAAACATATATTTAATAATTGCGCCGGGTATTTAATGTTCGGCTCCGCCCGAACTTAGACTTTCTTACTTGTTTTATTTAAAATTTGAATATTTTATTGTACTCAGACAAGGAAAAATGTAAATAAATAGAAATGTCTGATCCAATAGCACTCACAAATAGCAAAGTAAACATATTTTTCAAAGTTGTATTGTAATACAACAAT
>NW_023486008.1:0-1371 GCF_013731165.1 Rhagoletis pomonella | reverse complement strand
TTAGTTTTTATGTTTATGATTTCACTATAATTTACTTTATTATATTATATTTTATTTTTATGGTTTATTTTTTATTTTTAAAATTTTTTGTTTTTAATTTAATTTTTATTCTTCTAAATGCTTTTAATCAAAATAGCTTTATGGATGTTGAATATTTTTTATTACTTTCACTTATTGATTTTTAATACTTCTTATTTACTTTATTTTACATTATTTTTTATGACTGATATTTTGTTATTTTTTAATTTTTTGTACAATTTTTATTTTTAATTAGAAAATAATAGTATCGCGACTTGGAGTAGACTATAAATTCAGTGCCTTCACTAAAATATTGAAGCCAAATACATTCATATATAAATTTCATATTTTCCTCCCCCAAAGAATATCTTCAATCTCTTTCTCAGCTACGAAACTTTAACTCCAAATCATTTTCTCGATTTTCAAATCGCTTAACAAATTTGGTATCTTCTTTTTCCCTCACCCAACACCAGACTCAATTGATTACTCTAACAAAAATTACCGGAAATCCGATGCCAAAGTCGTGGGAAAGCGAACGAGTGCCGGAGTATTGTAGACAATAGAAAAACACTTAAAAGCGTTTCTGAATTGCTTTTGGGGCGCTTAGTGGCGTTAACGCAGGATATTCATTAAGGATATGCCAAAAGTGCTGCAGGCAAACAAAGCTACCACAGCATGTGTGTGTGTGTGTGCACATAATAGACTGCTTTGCATTTTTTCTATATACACAGCTAGTTTTGGTTTGGGTGACTCAGCGGTTTGCTAGGTTGGAGAGCAAAAAGATGTGGCAGCGTCGAGGAAAATTGAGGGTTAAAATGATGACTAAAGTGATTGGCATGACTGCAAAGATTAGATCTACAGCACTTTTAATGTTGAAAATTTTCTTTTCTTGCCTTTTTTCTTTCTTTGGGTTACATTAATACGGCAGAGAGTATTTATTTGCAAGGCATACAAATACATATACAAACATATAGGCACACATCGCTGCTTGATGCCACTGATATGACAATTGCGCTGCTTTTAAGGCCAATCTGCGCTAAATTAACTATCAGCTGATGATTTGCGTTTCACTTCACTTTTACTCCAACCACTTTTGTCTTCCTTTATTGGCAGACCAACATTTTTCTACTGCTTATTCTATTTCTTTTACCCTAACTTTCATCTATCCCATCAACGCTTGATTTGTGGTTGTGTTGACTCTATCATTGCCACAAATCTAGTCAAATTGCTTGTGGTGCGCGTGATTTACATGGGAAGGAGGGGGTGGTGTGGATTTTGAGCACAGAAAGTATAATGGAGTGAGAATTTATTTTTTCTGCTATCTTCAATGACTGCCTTGGTGCGAATAGTTGT
>NW_023486007.1:0-1371 GCF_013731165.1 Rhagoletis pomonella | reverse complement strand
CCGAATGAATGAACGTTTTCTCGCAAATCTCGCAACATTCGATCAAGAACCTTAAGCGATTTTTTTTGTTCTCGGGTGCACTCATCCCAAACAATGAGTTTAAATTTTTGTAATACTTTTTCCATCCCGGATGCTCTGGAAATATTGCACGTGGGAGTTTCGATGATTTATAGTGCAATGGCAGCTCAAGAGCTGAATTGGCAATGCTTCCACCTGGTAACAATGTCGCAGCAATTCCAGACGAAGCGATAGCTAAGGTAATGTAATTTTTTGATCGAACCGTTGCCACAATCCATCTGATAAGGGATATTTTCCTAGTTCCTCCTCGCGCATCCAAGAAGATGGTCCCCCAACTCCGTCATTTATCATTTGCTTATCCTTCTTCTACTTTGGCTTTGTAACTGCCTAAGCCATTTTGGCCGAGCTCGACAAAGAACGCCTGTAATTTCTCTCTGTACCAACTAGGTCTCTCCATTGCAGTGGGGGCTCCCTATTCCTTTGCTACCACCAGCGGATTGCGAGTTGAATTCTTTCACACCTGGAACTTCGGTTCTTATTGGAACGACATGTCTAACCCAGCGGAGCTGCTATATTTACATTCGCTGCACTATGTACATTTCGTTGTAAAGCTCATACAGCTCATCGTTCCATCGTCTGCGGTACACTCCAAGAGCCGCCTCATCGCATGTTGTCATTGTCCATGCTTCTGCGCCATATACCAGCACGGACATGATGAGTGACTTCTAGAGCGCGGTTTTTGTACGTCGAGAAAGGACTTTACTCCCGAATTGCCTACTCAGTCCAAAGTAGCAATTGTTGGCAAGAGTGATTCTGCGTGGGTTTTCCATGCTGATATTTTTATCGGTGATAATGCTGGTTCCCTAGTAAACGAAATTCCCCACTTTCCCGAAATTATAACTTTCAACAGTGACGTGGGTTGCAAGGCGCGAATGCGCTGACTGTTTTTTTTTATGACAGGAGATAATTCGTCTTGTCCTCGTTTACCACCAGGCGCATTCGCTTTGCTTCCGTATCCAGCTTAGAAAAGGCAGAAGAGACTTCGCGGTTTTTGTTACCTATGATGTCGATGTAATCGGCACACGCCAGAAATTACACACCCTTGTAAAAAAATGTTCCTGCATGGTTCAGTTCTGCATCTCTTATTATCTTAACATTTGCATCATGCGATCGTAAATGCCCTTCTGCTTTCGCTTTAATTTGGGAATCTTTGATCGGGAATAGGAGTTCACAATAGTAATGATAATCATAATCATAATAATATTTTCTCAAGTTATTCAAAATTTCATTATTCGCAATATACGTAGTAGGCTATGGCGATCCCAAACGAAATAAATTGTTTACGATTAAAAG
>NW_023486006.1:0-1371 GCF_013731165.1 Rhagoletis pomonella | reverse complement strand
ATTTCAGAAATGCTTGAAACTGCAATATTTCGAAATTCAAGGACGCTGATTTACTCAAAATTGATACACCCCGGCTTACCATCTAGCGGTAGCTTTCGGAAAGGTGAAAAAACAAATATTTAATACTTGCGCCGGGTATTTAATGTTCGGCTCCGCCCGATCTTAGGCTTTCTTACTTGTTTTGTATGATCTTGCAACTACAACATGGGTGCGATGCGTATGCCAATAAAAGTTCTTATAGGGAAACTCAAGAGCACAGAAGTGCGTTTTCTTTTATAGGAGGGCCAAGAATCCTCGCCGTCCCACAGGATGAAAAGTTTTCCTGTACATTGCTAAATAAGTCGTGTGATCTCTTAAGTATCTTTCAGATGAAGCAATTGATATACCTACGGTGATCTATCCTTGTTAATTTACCACTTTTACAATTCGTAGTAAAATTTATGAACTGATTTCTGGGTAGATGCAAGACCGCATGATCGTGCATGAGGGCGTCAGAAAAACATAACCCCATCCTTCATTTAGACATCTGAAAACTAAATACGTATAACTGAAACATAGGGCCAAAGCAGACCAACCACACGGGGTTTCTATACATTTCGGCTGCAGCGCCATCCATTGGGTTCATTTTCTGCAAAACCATTGCTTACCATAAAATGAATACGTGCTATGAATTTCAACCTTAACTCCAGCGGCACTAATCAGATAAATTTTTATCAAAAGAATTTTCCATCATACAGATATATAATTTGAACGAAATCGGTTAATAAAAACGATTTTTATAAATAACTCTACTCCAGCACCACCTATCGAGTTTTCTAGTAGCATGTAATTGGACCATATATGTATGTAAGATAACCTCCAACAATCTGACGGAACTCTATTCAGTGGTTTTAGATTTTAGGCCGGACAACGAAATCGGCTATCATTTTATGTATATAGATATGTAGATAGGACAGTTTATAGCGAAACTCGTAAAAGCAAAGCTCCATTCTTTGTTGAAAATTTAAAAAAAATTCTTCAAAATTTTCACATAAATTTTACGTTACTGAAAATTAAAGACAAAGTTATAATAGTTCAATGGGATTTGGAAATCTAGGAGAAAATGGTTCCCAATCGAATGATACTTGCGCGTTTACGTAAATGTATATCGATCCAGCCTTTCCAATAATTACCGCTTTTCGCCATAATTACGGTATTGATAACATATGTAGCTGTGTAGAATTTCAGGACGTTAGCGTAAGCAGTTCCAGAGATAAGCTATATGAGAAGTTCAGTTTGTATGGAAGGAAGGAGCCACGCCCCCTTTCCCAATGCATTTGCAATGTATGCATCAGTGCTAAGTTTCAGTTCCCCAGCGTAATTGGTTTTAGA
>NW_023486005.1:0-1371 GCF_013731165.1 Rhagoletis pomonella | reverse complement strand
GGTTTCAGTACGTCAGGATGGTTTTCGTAATTCTGGTAGAAAAAAAATAAAATAAAAGATAGGTCAGAGTTTGCCTAGCATACTCGACTCGGAACTCAATCCCGGTTGTGACTAAGTATGGGTTGAATTAAGTGTTCTTTTCGAAATGCCTGAGTCAGAATAATACCGAGTAAACTCTTTGGAAAAAAAAATTCAAGTCCGGTGTTGCGTTGGTTCTCTCTTATTTTAGGCCAGAGAAGCCTACCCCACAAAGTGCCGAACTTAGTCGGTGTTAACACCCTGCCCCCCACTAGTTCAACACCGCTAAGAAGAACACAGAGCAGGCTGTCCTGAAAAGGACACTTGGCCGCGAGTTTACAGCCGTCCGGTGGCTGGGAAAAACGTGTATATATTTCTTTTGTTTCCTATTCATTATGGCTTTGCGGCCCAAGAGATATTTTCTTAAAGGAGAACTCGTCAAAACTCCGAAAGCCATGAGACATTTTGATAAGGAGAACTCGTCAAAACTCTGAAAGGCATTGGACATTTTGATAAGGAAAACTCGTCAAAACTCCTAAAAGACCATCCTAATGGGAGTGCGGATTATCAGGCAGTTCACGACTCCCGGTGGGAGTGCGCGCGAACGTCCTATGAATATAGATGCTCGGGGAGGATACTCGGTGGTTTGTCCCCGACCGCCAAAGCGCCCAGTGAAAACGACAGTGCGAGAAAAAAAAGATTCTCTATTCACATTCGTTGGCTGGAGTTAGCCACCCCCCCAATTCCCGAACTTAGTCGGTCTTCACAGTACGGCCCCTCCGCTAGTCCAGTAGCTCGTCTCTGTCTCAATTCTCTACCGGGGCGAATTTATATCTGAATTATCGCCTTGTTCTCTACTGCTAAGGAGTAGTAATGAATGACGAATATTCTCTACCAGCTGAGAAATGATCGGTAGGGAAGAGTTACAGAAGCGAGTTACAGCCCTACATGACTTAGCTTCGAGGAAAGCCATGCAGAGTTGGATCCCGGGCAGTATGCGGGCGGTCAAGGTTTTACCCTATCGCTAAGTCTAATATTGGAAAAAACGTGTATATATATAAATTTGAGGAAAAACGTGATTATTAAATTTTGGAAAAAAATGCTGTACTTCGGATCGCTCTTCCTGACAGTTGACAGTGTCACGGCCGGATGTCAGATGCATGGAACCTCCCGATCGGTTTGCCATTCAAGTCCTACAAATCGTACAAAGCATTGCCTACCCTTCGCAGAACACGACACTTGATATATTTAGGCAAGAATTTAGCATTTATGCCTTGCTTAAAATTGCTAAAAGCGAACTTTTTCCGGAATTCTTCTTGTCCTTCCCGGTAATTCACAACTCGCGTACGTTTG
>NW_023486004.1:0-1372 GCF_013731165.1 Rhagoletis pomonella | reverse complement strand
TTTTGGCGATATTTGAGGTTATATAATGAAAACATAATTTTTTTTTTTGCTCATTTCTACTTAGGGCATGATTTTCGTTTCATATCTGTTTTAATGTGCAGTACTTAGGTATTACGTCGTAGGCATGAGTCATTATAGCATGTGGCTTTTCAATCGTTATGAGCCAAAAAGTTTTGTTTATTCATTTATGTATGCATTCTTGTAAATATTGGTAATTTTTTGTTTTTGTTAAATACATACAAACTGTTATGAAAAAAGCATCCATTGATTCAAAACCATTTGGTGCTTTTAGTGTGGTAAACGCTTTTTTTCCAAGTTTTTGGTGATTTTTCAAAATTAAAAGTTGGCAACACTGTATAAATTATCGCTGAATTAAAATCTGAGAAACAGTAAAAGGGTGGTTCGGGGGGTGGTGATACACAATTGTACCATCCGGGTGTTATGTGGTACAAATGCTGTGTTGAAATTGAAGTCATAAATACGCATGCAAGTGCGGATGTGTTTTTCTTGCGCTCCACAATGGTTCGGCTCCATACATTATTTGGAAAAAAATAGAAGGACTTGGCCTAGGTTATTGGAATTTTGCACACATGTTATATGTGAGCTGGTTAAGAAATATTCCAGAAATGGTTGAAATCGATCAACCCCTAGGGGTACCTCCCATGGACGTATTAAAGAAAATTTAAATGCAAATTTTAATTTGAGCTCAAAAAAGGAAGATATCTTCACGAAACTTGGCGCATAAGTTACCCTCATGAAAGGCATTGACGGTACCAAAAATAGTTGAAATCGGCCACTCCCTAGGGGTACCGCCCTTGGACCTAAAAAAAAATTTAAATGCAAATTTTAATTTCAGCTCAAATTAAAAATAAATATAGTTTAAAAAAACTAAAAAACACGCTTTTAAAGCACATCAAACTAAAAAGTAAAAAATAATTCTTAATATAAGTTGAAAATAATAATGAACAAAAAATACTAGTATTATTGTGAAAAAGCGTGGGGCGCTCTTTGCCATATTTTTCGTCTATCGAGCAACCCACACTTTTTCACAATAATACTAGTATTTTTTGTTCATTATTATTTTCAACTTATATTAAGAATTATTTTTTACTTTTTAGTTTGATGTGCTTTAAAAGCGTGTTTTTTAGTTTTTTTAAACTATATTTATTTTTAATTTTTTAGTTCGATTTATTATTAAAAATAAAATATTTTCTAAATGCTCGAGTGTTCGAGCCGGAAAGTAAGTAGACGGTACGCATGAGCAGACAGCGTGGTTGTCTTACTTGCTCTCACACAGAGGCTGTGTGAGGAAATTATTTAATCCTGGCGATTCTAATCAGGATAATGAGATAAACTTATGAAATTATTATAT
>NW_023486003.1:0-1372 GCF_013731165.1 Rhagoletis pomonella | reverse complement strand
TTGTTTCTATCTATCGATTGTGAAGATATTATCCGCGAATTCGCAGCTGAAAAATCAAGACGTAAAGAACTGTGAAAAAGAAGTGTTTGAAAGAGGGTTTTTGTTGAATACCTTATCTATGCTGATGTCGAATTTGTTAATTCCGTTATGTAT
This sequence comes from Rhagoletis pomonella, assembly GCF_013731165.1. NCBI lineage: Eukaryota > Metazoa > Arthropoda > Insecta > Diptera > Tephritidae > Rhagoletis > Rhagoletis pomonella. Next base: position 1,219 of record NW_023486003.1, on the reverse strand, counting down.
TTCATTATTAACGAACTATATTGTAATAAAGCACTGACAATAACAATCATATTTGATATATATATATATATATTTTTTTTTTCGTGAAAAAAGGGCGGCAAGTTATGAATTGCCTAGGGGCGGCAAATATTTAAATCCGCCACTGCGTATAAGGCCCAAGTACTAAGCGTTGAATGAAAGGAAGACCGTACGTCTATTTAAAGGAAGAAGGTCAATAATTATAATATAATTCTTTTTCAGGACTAGGTGCAGTAAATCATAAGACAAGTGCGCCTCAACTTCTCAGCCGAAGCAGCAGACTTAGTAAATGAGCACGACCTAGTGTGCCAGGCTGATAGTTCAACAGAACGAATATAAATTTCCTGATTTAGCAATTGGTATATTCACATAAGCGGACGAAATGAGAAGAGCACCAAAAAAGCTGGAACTTCGTTGGCGGCGCAAGCTTTGGTCTATCGTCTGATGCTTACTCAATCCTATGAAGTACAATGAACGAGTGCCTATCAGCCTATCATATTCGGTGGCTGTATCACGACGGACCCGAAGAAATGCGCAAGCTATTTTAGATGGCGGTCAAGGCAAACAACGCGTCACTAGACGGTTGCCCAAACCCCCAAACACCATTCTATTTCCCTAACGAGAAAAATAGATAAAATCCCCAAACCCGAGGAAGGTACCAGTCTAGAGGGGTCATATCATGCAATGTACATCCTTTTCTCAGCAATAAATATATTTGGGCATTGTTACACCCATCATTCAAACCCCATCTCGCCCAAGCAGAGTACACGGGCAATATTTTCGTAAAGAGCATAGTACCATACCGGAACTTAAAAACGCGCTGATAAATTCTCAAGGCATTAAAAATTGTCCCTACCTCCTTGAAGAATGCGGTCGTCTTGAAATTATTTGAGAGCACGATACACATCCGGTGCTGTTCCCAGAGAAATCTTCCAAGCTTAGCAGATAGGTTTTACTATAGGGTGGGGCGCTCTCGTTATAGTATTCAATATTGGGGTCGAGAAATAACTTTCGTGACTTGTCTTCCAAAGAATATGGTTATAACTCAGACCTTTGCCTTTGACGTTGAGCTGAGCTTGGACATATGATTGAGCAGAGCAAATAAACAGAAACTTTTAGGGACTGCAATTGAAAGCTTGAATTCAAACGGCGTCGTTGTTTAGGCCGTCGCCCTAAATATTTTTTCCCTTTGTGCCACCCT
>NW_023486002.1:0-1372 GCF_013731165.1 Rhagoletis pomonella | reverse complement strand
TTAAATTGACAAAATAAATGAAATATTGCAATGTGGGTATTAAACTTAAGATTTTTAAGAAGGATTACAGCCGAAAATAAGTTTGAGAAGGGTTGCCACCTGTTGGAAAATTTGACTCAATATAATTGATCAAATAAATGGCTTATTACAATAAAGGTATCAAATTAAAGAAGTTTAAAAAACAGACTGTAGGAAATATTTTTGAGAAATTTGAAAATTTTAGCTCAGTTAAATTGATAAAATTATTGAAAAAATGCAATGTGGGCAATAAACTTTAGATTTTTAAGAAGGCTTGCAGTCGAAAATCTGTTGGAAGAGGGTTGCCCCCTATTTGAAAATTTAACTCAATTTAATTGATAAAATAAATGACTTATTACAATAAAGGTATCAACTTAAAGACGTTGACTGTTGGAAATATTTTTAAGGAGGGTTGCCACCTATTTGAAAATTTTAACTCAGTTAAATTGATTAAAGAAATGAAATATTGCAATATGGGTATCAAACTAAAGAGTTTTAAGAAGACTTACGGGCCAAAATATGTTTGAAGAGGTTTGCCACCTGTTTGAAAATAAAACTTCATTAAGTTGATAAAATAAATGAAATGTTACAATATGAGTACCAAACGAAAGGTATATAAGGAATCTTGATTTGGAAATACTCTCAATAGAATTATGCAATATATAAAAGTAAACTAAAAATATTTGAATTAAATGAAATATTACATAACTGGTTCGAAACGGAAAGCGTTTGGGAAAGCTTTACAAGAGAAATTTTTTGCTAATGTTTTCACTTATCCAAATCCGGATAGTTAAAAGGAAGAGAGAGTTTACAACATCTTATCAAACGAAGTGATCATATTATCAACGAAGATTTGGTATACAAATTACGCACAGAAAAAAATTAATAAATAACAACCAGAGATCGAAAATAACCGTCACCAAGTGTCCCGTATGGTGTTTACCACTGACACAAACACTCGTCTCTCAAGCTAAGAGTGTTTCTCACCGTGGCAAATCACTCAGTGCGATCTTTTTGTGTTTTCCGTTGTGGGTTATTTATCAACTGCTAAAATTTCCCTTGGGCAAAAACACTTTGGCAGGGACTTTTATTTTTAAGTGTCTTAATTTGTGGGTTATTGTAGGACTGAAAAATATAAGTGGGCGAAATAAGTGGAAGCAAAGCGCTAAGCATTTCTTTACACGACATATACGTACACATACATGTGCAAACATTTATTACAAAGAAGAGAGCGTGCACATTCTTAATATGATACACCGAAAATAAGCTATTTTATTTTATTGATAAAGAAAAGGATAACGGCAAAAGTAATAATAAAAACAAAAACAAAGATGCGTACAGATAAATGCAAAAA
>NW_023486001.1:0-1372 GCF_013731165.1 Rhagoletis pomonella | reverse complement strand
TTACAGGCTCAGTGAACGAGCTATTCTTGCTGCGAAGAATAAGGATGCCTATCAACTAAATAAGAGTGGTATTGACAACAGTCGCTGCTTGAGCTGGTCTGCTCTTTTACCAGACAGCCAGGCCACTTGCTCACTTTGGTGAACACCACTAATGTTATTCAATCCGGCATTCAAAGTGACAACTGTTTAGCTGAGAGAGAGCGGGAGACCAGGACTCAAATCGTAACATCCGTTCACCGATCGAAAACCATACGAAAGAAAATTACGTGATACGTCAGCCAGTATAAGCTGAATGAGACAAAGACTACGTTCACGTACGTCATAACCTGAAAAATTTGTTTTTACGTGACGAGTAATACGATATCGTATGTGACGATTCGAGCCCAGGTTTAGAGTTGTGGTAGAGTTAGAGTAGATGAGGAGGCAGGGATTACCTTTGCGAGTGTTTGTGTATCCAGCTCAATGAGTCCGTATGGTTTATAGGTGCACATGAAGTCAGACACGCACTTCATATACCTGATATGCGAGAGAGAAAGAGAGAGAGAGAGAGATATGCGGCTAGGCTGATGAAGCGGTAGCGCAAGATATGACCGTTGCACCGTGTATTCATTGTGGGACTCCATTGGAGGAGTCATGCTCTAGCTGCCTTAGGCTGCTGGGAAATGAGCTGGGATTTATCCAGGGATGCATTCGTGCAGAGCCCCAGTGTGGTTTGTAAGCAGTAGCTTAATACCATGCCAAAAATTACTCAGGGAGTGGAGTGTGGGTGGTGCTCAAAGCACCGTGTGATAACCAAGCTGGGTTAGCGTTGACCATAGCTGAAAATGCCAGCGACTTATCACTTCACTAAATTCAGCGAAGAGATATTTGAGCATTGCATAAAAAATGCATACCCAATTAAACATGAGCGAAGTGCCTTTAAAAACAAGTGGGTCTGTGTGTTGGTCGTTCTTTGTTTAAGCGGGAAATGCATAAGTCGCTTAAAAAATAACATGTGCGTCGATAAACACCGTTGTGGAAGAAGACGAATCAGTTAATTATCCAACGGAATATTTGAAATCGACTGATCTTCCAGGGATGACCCCACATACTGAATTGAAAATAGGTGTACCAATTATAACGTTGCGGAATATTAATCAGCTAAAACTCCGCAACAGTACGCGACTCGCAGTTAAGAAATTGATGAAGAACGTAGTGTAAGTTAAGATTTTTACGTTTCCCATGATTCCGACCGATACACCATTTCAATTTTAAAGATTGCAGTTCCAAATTCGATTAACATTTGGAATCACAATCACTATTGCTCAAGGTTATCCTTTGGAAAAGTATGGTTTAGAGTGAGATGCGGATTGTTTTTTAGATGTTGCGTGTT
>NW_023486000.1:0-1372 GCF_013731165.1 Rhagoletis pomonella | reverse complement strand
AATTCAGACTTTAAATAAGTTTTTCGATTATATTTGTCTGAGAGCCTTTTGGAGGTTAAAAACTAAATTGCCCACATCTACATAAACTCTTTCTTTTTTTCATCAGAATCGTTAACGGTTGAGAAAGTAACTTGAAGATTTACAACAGAAGATAATATTTCCTTCTCTAATGACGGTTTCACGCGGGTTTTGGTCAAGACTGGGCCAAAGCCCAATATTTTTCCATCACACGACTGGGCTACAAAGTTACCCCAAATTTTATGTTACTAATATGTGTTCTAAAAGTGAAACAAATCTGATCATAAATATGATTTTTTTTAGGATAGCTCTCAATCCCTGCGCCAAATATCGGAAGACAAACACACTTATACTTCTAAAAGATTTTGCACGAAAAAAAAACTATTCAATTCGATTTTAAAATCTGGAAGAAAATGGTCCCCAGTTGAATGATTCTTGCGATTTTATACGTGTATAAATGTAGGTGTATAAAATTCCAAAACCTTACAATAAGTGGTTCCAGAGATAAGGCGATATGAGAATTTCAGTTTGTATGGGAAGTGCCACGCCCACTTTTCCAGTACCTACCATTTTTCACCGTAAGTAGGGTATTTACAATCTATGCATCTGTGCTAGGTTTCAGCTCCCCAGCGTAATTGGTTTTAGGGTTATTGTGGTTTTCACATTTTAGTGTATATGTCAGATGCCACGCCCCCTATATATCGGGGTTAACATTTCTGGATTAGAAGAAGTTATATCCTTTAAATTGGTGTATGTTTCATAGAAATCGAGCGAACGGTGCCTTCAAAAAAGGGATTGCAAAATTTTCTTGTGGCGTATTTATATATAGATTATATACATATGTATTTTTGGACAACTAATAGGCGAGCAGCATGGTGTTTTACATACAACCCTTTAAATTTTTTAAACAGTGGCGTATACATGTTGAGCAATGTATTCTTGTACTGCTCTCAGTAATTTAGATGGATATTCCGGATGCTTGACGAATACAGTTGCTGTAAAGTCGGAATGTAGGGATTCTACAGCTTGCTCGCTATAGAATTCTAGACCCTTGCCTACATGCATGCATGGTCTTTTGGTACTTGACAAAAACTATTGCAAGTATAAAGAATACTTATATTCGAAACTTAAAAAGAACAAATGTTGTGCGCGCACAATCTTCTCGTTTGAATTGAATTTATTGGCATTTTGTGCATAAAACAAGCTAAGACACTTGAACCATATACTAGCTTGATTGTGTATAGATCGTACAAGTTACATTACAAAATAAATATAAACTGTAATGTATCAATTTGTCATCTAGAGCCTATAAATCGTACAAGTTACATTACAAAATAAATATAAACTGTAATGT
>NW_023485999.1:405-1372 GCF_013731165.1 Rhagoletis pomonella | reverse complement strand
AATTCAATATGATATTGTTTGCAAATTATGTTTATTTATTTTTAATGCAAGTGCAAGTCTTAAGCGGCTAAAAAATCGCGTAGATTTTTAATGATTTTTTATTGCGGACGGCTTGTACTTTTTACCATATACATAAAAGCGAATTTCTTGTAGAATAAAATGCGCAAGACCGTTGCAAACAAAATAAAAAAATAAACACTATATTTTATAAATTACACCTGTTATATGCATAAAACCGCAAAACCGTCGGAAAAAAATTCATTAAAAATTAACGCGATTTTTTATCCGCTTAAAACTTTCACTTGTTTCACTAGAATTACATATATAACCATCTATCTACGTACCCAAAAGTAGAAAATTTAGATGAAAATTTGTTGACTTTTTCTACGTTCTGTATAAATTTTTAAAGTTTGACTTATGTGGTTTCGATTAAAGCATGAACCATATTTTTATAAAAATATAACAAAAAATTTTTACTTGAAAAACATTGTAAATATTATACAAAAAAGAACCATGCAATCACTTTTGATTGCCCGTGTATGTACGTATGTGTGTCTAACAAATTATGGCTTGTTATCAAAATACCGATATTAACTAACAAACTTAATATTATATAGTACAAATGTGTTTGTAAAATTAATTTCATTAAAATTATTTCTGCAATCAAATTTTCTATTCATGCAAAAAGCCAAACGCATAAATTTGTACGTACATATATGTATACACATGCCTTTGTAAATATGTAGGTATGTAATGTATATATGTAACATATATATGTACATACAAATGTACGATTGGTCGGCTTTCGTCTTCCCCTCGCCGCTCCCATCAACACACAAATTATTCAATTTCTGCGAATCGGCACCAGATTGGCACGTGCGCGAAACCATTAACCCCATGTTTGCGAAATATTTAGATTTTCGCATAAGTTTGCATTTAATAAAGCAATACTCGTACATTTTGTATG
>NW_023485999.1:0-305 GCF_013731165.1 Rhagoletis pomonella | reverse complement strand
AAAATTCTGCATGTAACCATGTTCTCGACGATACATGTAACTTTCATCAAGATTAACCATAAAAATTGTGCTTCATTAACAGTTGGAACCAGCTGAAACCAAAAAAACTACGTCCGGTATAATGGGTTAAAACCCAACTGGAATTGACATTTTTTACACGCATACATGCATACATTCATATACACATGTACAGTGGAGTAGCACTAGCTTGGACTCTGCATTGCTTGTACTTTGATGTGTTTGAATCTTTTATGGTACTGTGGCGAATACTGCGGCAACACAAAGCGAACAACGAGAAATAGGCA
>NW_023485998.1:0-1372 GCF_013731165.1 Rhagoletis pomonella | reverse complement strand
AAAACGCACAGCTCAAACTGACAGAACAGAAAACACTGAACATCCATACGCACGTACATATGTTTAGTATAAGTTATTAATGTATATATGTTTATAAGCAGACATATTAATTTATGAACCGTAAGTTAAGTAGCGGTCAGTCAGCCTTTCTGCTAGGACAATAAAGTAAACCGAAGGGATTGTCAAAATCATTACGGCCATCATCCCTTGGCAAGAAGCTCATGTGTGCTTTATCTCTATTTGCATCTTCGTATATATGTACATACATATGTGTTTATGTGACGGATGAGTTTGACAAATAACAGTAACGCTTACAAATAAAATTGGAAGGTTTACGAAATATAAAAAGTGAAATAAAATCATTGCTTTTGAGGGCTGAATATAATTGTTATTGGGTAAAATGGCAGATGATCGTATTTCTTGAAATTAACTTGATGCAGAGATAAATCTCATGTATGCAAAAAGACACTTACATACATACATACATCATACAATACACTTTGGAAGTAGAAAATAAACTTTGTCTTCGTTGCAGCCGTTTAGAACAATTCATGAGCAAGATGCCCCCAGAAAAATGTGGCTATTTATTAACCTTATCCGCTAGTTAGCTCAAAAACATGAAATTTTCAGTTGTGCCGTTATTGCAGAGCACCATCAATAGATATAGTTATATATATTCAAATATATTTTATAGGTTAGTTTAGCGAGAAGTGTACTCCTTAAAGCTTTATTTGATGCCGCATATTTCGTAATGTAAAAAACGTATTTACATACATACAGACATAATTTCCATAATTAAGTGCTCGTAAAACGAACAATTAAAAAATTTTCATTTATTTCATCTAACCAGCAAAAAAAAGTCGAAGTCGTAAATGGCAATCACATTATTTTGAAATGCCGTGAAACTCATCATTCAAGTTGCCATCAATTTTCGTATCAAATTCATTTTGACTGCAAAAAGGACATCGGCGACTGTTCGCTGCTTTTGCGCTTAATGGCGGCGAATGTTAGCTAAGAATTCCAGAAATGGCCAACAAAGCGGATGCAGCGACCTAATTTGGTTATAAAACCTTTTGCAAATATTTCGTTTGACGTTATTTCTGCTCAGCCAATTTTCACAATTTAAATAACAACAAAAACGATGATAAATGGGCAAATGAAAATAATAAAGGTTAAAAGTGTATAAAAGGCATCATATAACAATAATAATAACAACAACAACAATACTTGATGACCCAGCCACCATCACCTGCGCTCTGCGTAACCACACAAACACACACACACACTCACATTTATACACAACTCCATGCATGTATGTATTCATGTTTATGCCAGCTTTAACACAATTACAGTATGCCAATGGGGCTGTGGC
>NW_023485997.1:0-1372 GCF_013731165.1 Rhagoletis pomonella | reverse complement strand
AGTTAACCACCCGGTTTTCTTGGACCTAATACCAGTTCGTGCTGCGGTAATTCTGTCTACAATATCCAAAGGCGCAATGTTCAACATGACATTAAGCGCTAGTGTAGATGTGGTTCTCAATGTCCCACTCTCTATAGTGGGTTCCACCAGAGAAGTGCTCCGCAAAATAAGGTAGGCTTATCTATGGTTTCATAGAGTCAATGAATTACTTTGGGCGAGAGACCCAACCTGTTACAAATAGCTCCTCTACAGCAGTAGAAGGCAACCGACGATTTTCTTGCCCTTTCCTCAATGTTTGGCTTCCACGACAGCTTCCTATTCAGGATAAATCCTACTCTACGATTCTGAGAGCTGCAGACGGACACCTCCCAAGGACCACAACGGGTATCTTTAATTTCCTGGTAAACAAGACCACTTCCGTCTTGCTGGGATTTACTGAGAGACCTGGTTCATGTAGCCTTGATTCAGGTCAAAAAGAGTGTCTAGAAGTCGACCCTTAACCAAAGTTCCCGCATAATCTGTATAGGCGATCACCCGACAGCGCACTTTTTCCTGTTTTTCTAGAAGGTCGTTTACAACAGCAATCCAGAACAGGACAGAGACAACACCACCTTTCGGAGTGCCCCCATTGACTCTACGCTGAGTTCAGACGCTCCCTCCATTCCACCACGACAGTTCTGTCACTCAATAAGCTCAAGATAAGACTTATTAGGTTAGTTTTAACCTCCAGCTAATGAATGGGCTTGACTATTGCCGCCGGCGTGACATTGTTGAAGGCCACCTTGGTGTCGAGGAAGACCCCTACTGCATAATCTTTATGAGTGAAGTCTTCCTCTATCCACTTTACCAATGTATGCAGCGCGGTATAAACCGACCTTCCCTTGCAATAAGCATGTTGAGCTCTATAAAGACAGTCACAAGGAATCTGCCTTTTGCTCTGAATCGATCCTTTATTCAATGAATCGTTGCCACGAAGCCTAATCGCAGAAAAAATCGTTTATATCCCGACGATTTTCTCCTCCTGTGCCCTTCACATCAGTGCTAATCCTGCTGTTCTTTGTGAAAGTGTCGTAGCGATAAAACTATTTCCTTAACTAAACATCTAATTGCTAAGCCAAACCATTTCTGTCGAATGGAAAATTTTTCTGCTGCCAATAACTGCCTCAATGGCGCCATACTCCCACACTGGCAGTGTGCCCATTCACTATCTCAAGAAGTGGCGCTCGTTCGCTGGTTATGTGTATTCGGCGAGCAATAATCACCTGAAGCAGATTACTTGGATAGTTGCCAGATCAGTGAAAAGTATTTATTGGCAATTAAGTAACATTTACCCGCACTTCTGCGCTCACCACCACAATCCACTACATTTCGC
>NW_023485996.1:0-1372 GCF_013731165.1 Rhagoletis pomonella | reverse complement strand
AACGAGCAGGGCACACCGAATTTCATTAAAAAATATTTTTTTTTTTTAATTTGCGCCTGTTTTTCTAAAATTACTGGACGATAATGTAAACTGATTTTGACGATCTTTCAGATTTAAGCTTTTCTCGTTAAAACCATCGTATGCTCTGAATTTCATCAAAATCGGATAACATTTATTATTTCCGCCCACAAGAGCTGTGGGCGTGGTAGCGCGTTGAATTTTACCATTTTCCACATTTCTTCATTCCTAAAGGCCAAAATACAATAGCGCAGTGGCAGTGGCAGTGACAGTTTTTAAAATCAGCTGTTACTGCTGATATTGGCAGTCACTGCCGCAGCAAATACAATACGGCGTTGTCATTGACAGCTTTTTTTGACATTCCCTTTTGTTTGTTTACATTTTTGTTGTTGTCTTTTATGCTTAGTGACATGAACAGAAGTTGGCTGCATTTTATTTATGTCAAATTCAGCATGCGAAGTTTGCTGCGAAGGCAGTGGCAGTGAATTTAGAATTTGGGCTAAACTGAGCAGTGCCGAACAGCGCATATATGAAATTTAAGCGAATTTCTAGTACGGTTACTACTTTTGGCCGCAGCTTATATGGGGAAGTCCAACAGTGCGGCGTGTGGATGTGGCTGGACAAGTAAAAATGTGTTTTACTGATGCGTGTACTTCACAGAATGGACAGTCGTTAGGAAGAGTGCGTTTTAAAAGTTGCTGGTGTGTGATGATAGTATAGCCGAGACGGAGGCGGGTATATGGTTTCAGGATGCACAGCGGTATGTCCGGCTCGTAGGTTGGTTTACTTCTGGCGAGATTGATGACCGAGCAGTGGTGACTGTATTACTCCAGCTATTAACTAGTGATATGCGTAGATATCGTAGTTTCGCGATTTCAGACAGAATGTCTCTACTAGATATACAGTCATGCATGAAGCAGGGTGTTCTGGCGACGTTTTTTGCTTCGCAGTCTGCGAGTTCATTGCCCGGAATTCCTGCATGACCGGGTATCCACATCAGTTTGATTTTGTTGGGCGAGTTCATAAGAATTTTACGGATGTGTGTTAGCTCAGTTTCGATGTTTGACGGTGTCTCGATGGCGCTAATGTATGAACGGCTGTCTGTACATATGATGAATTTACTTTATTCTGGTGGGCATGCTTTGTTGCTTCAAGTACAGCTACCTTCTCTGCTGTGAACACTGAACTGGAGTTGTGAAGGATACCGTGTTTTATCAGATGTCCGCATTGCGAAGTGACTGCAAATGATGTGTTATGTGGCGTCATGTGGCGTCTTCGACACATCGGTGTATATGAAGGACCATCCGAGCTTAGTATAATTCCCTTTTTCCATAGCAAAGAGTGATATGTATTG
>NW_023485995.1:143-1372 GCF_013731165.1 Rhagoletis pomonella | reverse complement strand
TTCATATTTGACTACTTTAGTTTCATAGGTTTTTTCACCTGAGGTTTCTTTTCCTACCTCATAACCTGTTATTCCTATTAATATTCCGTTTAGTGCAATTTTCCACCAAGTCATGTTTGAAAGAAAATAAAATTTCGATTTTAATATTTTATTTTTATTTATTCATAAACTCGTCATTTAATGTACAAATTTTAATATTCTTCAGGGAATGTTTTCCTTATTAATCTATTTACTTCTTCTGCCAATGTGGAAGGATATACTAAGTCTTCCATAGTGGGTTCCCTACCCATACCTATACGTAACCAAAATTGTTTTAAGTGATTTAAATGGGATCTATTACTTCCCCTAATTCGTGATCTTGATCTACGAGTTTCTGAGTTTTCACACTCTAGATCATCTACAATTTTGTTTATTGCCTCGTAGTCAAGATCATCGGGCAATGCACTATCCATGAGAAAAAGGTTATTAAAAGTATATGAATTTTAACATAAGCGTTCAAATTTACTTTAAAAATTTATTGTTTAAAAAATTTTTATTCTTTATTTGTGTTTTAACATTTTTAATTTCCTCTTGTAATTTTAATCTTTTATCTGAGCTATTAGCAAAGTTAAGTTGTTGATATAACTTTGCTAACTCTACTCGGCTTTTTACTTTTCTTCCTGCCCTTTTTCTTCTATGTACAATTTGTGGGGCAGGAATTTCTGGGATATCTTCTGTTTTATTTAGTTTGTTTCTTTTCCTATACTCTTCAATATTAATCGGTTTAGGTCCGATTTTTTCGGATTTGCGACTCTCGAGGATCTGTTTTGTACCTTCAATAAGTGTGTCTACACACTTTTGAAAAAGTCTATTGATTTCTTTATGATATTTTTTATCAGACTCCTCTTCGGTCGAAATCCTTTGCATTATTTTTATTGTACAGAGAGAGAAGAGAGAAAAAAAAAATTTCAATAATTAATTTTTAACCTTTACCCCTAAGCAAATTACTGCTATTTAGATGGCGGCCATAAGGCGTGCCAGAGTTTTCTAAGAGGTTTATATTCTTTTTATTTATTAATCATTTCAAAAAAATTTTTTTTTTTTTTCTACCTTACGCTGCCGTTTTGTCTCCAAATTTCCAATATTTGCCGCCAGTCATATCACGAAATTATCAATATTTGCTGCCAGTCATATTACCAAATTACTAATATTTGCTGCCAGTCATATTACCAATATTCCACTTCGTCGTC
>NW_023485995.1:0-133 GCF_013731165.1 Rhagoletis pomonella | reverse complement strand
CTATGAGCCACATAAATTATTTTATTTAACTACGGCTGGCGATATCGCCTTGTAGAGTCGAATAAATTATTTTATAAAAATTTTTAATTATTTTTCGGCTGGCGGTATCGCCTTTTAAAGCCAATAATTTTTA
>NW_023485994.1:0-1372 GCF_013731165.1 Rhagoletis pomonella | reverse complement strand
GAGCTACATACCCGATAAGAATTCGTACTCTAATAAGAATTCTATGCCTTAGAGCGAGCAAGTTAGAAACATCGGAGTTTTGATGACAGTATACATACTGTGAAGAAATGTCACTTTGCGAAAATTTTGAAGGAAAGGATACGTATTTAACAATTTTATTTAATTATAATGTAATTTCTTCTTTTAGATTGCAAAACAGCAGCGACTTAGTCACATTCTTAAGGTATGTATTGAGACTTTTTATATGTTTATAAATTTCAATTGATATTTTTGTTTGTTTACAGATTTGGGATTCACCATCAGCAACTTCAACGCTTGCATCTTCATCGCTAAAACCTTCTGCCCTCAACTTCTTCATCGCCAGGAGCACCACCAGTACCTTCTATCCTCAGCTCCTTCATCGCCAGGAGCACCATGGGTACCTTCCGCCCTCAGCACCTTCAACGCCAGGAGCACCTTCAAAGTGTAGGTCCAACTTGTCAAATTTTGCAAAGTTGTAAGAAACCTTAATTTTTCTGAACCACCATAAATGATTTGCAACTCTTAATATATATCAAAAGAAAGGTACACCGATTACCTTTCTTTTGATTATAACACCGTTAAAATCGCTTTACGTTTTCATAAAGACTTTGCAACTTTTGTAAACAGCTATATATAAGCAGTGAAAAAGTGGTAAAATTTTGCAAAGTTGTAACGAAACTGAATTTTTGTGAACCAATACAAAAGATTTTCAACTGTCAATATATATTAAAAGAAAGGTAAATCGATTATCTTTCTTTTGATTATATTACTGTTAAAATCGCTTAACATTTTATTGAAATTTTGCAACTTTTGAAAACAAGCTATATGCAAAGGAGTAGTAGTAATAATAAGCAATTAAGCAACCACATATGTATGTAAAAATATCTTTATTATTAATGTTAATTGTAATTTTTATTCATAATATTGATTACTAACTATTTACAGCGTGGCGACGAATAACTGTTACCCAGGTTTTTTTGAGAAATAGAAGAGTCCTTTATAGATTTTGCGAAAAAAGTATGTTATTGTTAATTTTCCACAGATTTTACTTTAGTTGTATTAATTAGTTTTTAAATTTTAATCCTTATTTACATTTGCCAGCAGTGTAAACTTTGAGATAAAAGTTCATTTGGCACGCAGGTCCTCGTCAGTTAATTTGTTCCATATCTTCTGTAACCATAGGCTAATTTTCTCCATTTTGAGTCCCTTATACTCTCCCTTCTGTCCAAAATAAGGCCTCATACTCAAAAATCTAATAGACTCGGGACTGGTGACTAGGACGGCCATTCATTCGACCAACCTTATACAGTTTTTTTCTTTTTTGTACTTTTTTTATACAAAGCCTAAGAAA
>NW_023485993.1:0-1372 GCF_013731165.1 Rhagoletis pomonella | reverse complement strand
ACATAATTACTTGCTCTTGACATTATTTTATGTTACTTACCGGAATTCGGACTAGAGTCTATAACAAGGGCTATATCTATCAATATTTTTTGTGAAGCATGGATTCACGTGAAATAAAATATACATGAGTCGTTTGAAGAGAAATTTATTCATTTATTGATAAAATATGCTCAAATTGGCGACCTTCTACTCTAATACAAGCTCGGCACCTTTTAAGAAAAGACGCTTTTAGAGATCTTAAACTCAATTGGGCTATCTCAGCAGCAGCTCCATTTATTTGTTCCCGCAAATGCTCTTCGTTTTGAATTGTTTTTGAATAAATTTTGTCCTTAAGACAGCCCCAGTAGAAAAAATCTAATGGATTCAGGTCTGGCGATCTAGCGGGCCACGTGATTGGCCCGTATCGTCCAATCCATCGGCGAGGATAAGTTTCGTCTAAATGAGCTCTTACTTCACGCCCGTAGTGAGCAGGGCACCCGTCATTTTGCAGCCATAGTCTTCGCCGCAGGTTTAAGGGTACATCTTCCAAAAGAGTTGGAAGCCGTGAAGGAACTCTAAATAACTGTGAGAGTTGAGCGTTGGCGGCAGTTCCACAGGTCCCAATATCTGACAATTAAAAATACCGCACCATAAATTTATTTTGTACCGGTACTGCGAACGATCTTCTCTCATTTCGTGAGGATTGTATATCTGCCAACTGTGAAGGTTATGTAAATTAAAATAACCATCACGTTTGCATGATGATTCATCGCTCCAAATTATTTTATTAAAAAAGTTGGGGTCTGATGCATGCATTCGAAACATTTCACGGCAAAATCTAACCCTCGACAGGTAATCTCTTTCCTGTAGAGCCTGAACACGTTGAATGTGGTAGGGATGAAATCGATGGTCTTTTAAAGCTTTGTGAACTGTAGTTTTTGGTATTCCCGTCCGTCTTTCCATCATTCTCACTGCAGTCGATGGACCTAGTTCCACTTTCTCTAACACAACTTCAACATCTACCGGTGCAAGACGTCTGTTTCGCCGCCACGCCTTCTAGGTATCCGACCTTAAAAAAGTGAAAAATTATAGCTAGCAAGCAACCAAACAAGAAAGGTATAAAAATCACTTACCTTCATATATTTCTCTATGGGTCTGGGCGAATACTACACGACCCGGATGCCGAAGATTGGGGTATCGCTCTGCATAGTCTTTGAGCAGCTCTGGCATTACAGCAAGCTTCACCGTAAATTAGGTGAATATCCGCATATTCATGCGACGTATACTGCGTGTTCTCTGTCATAGTATTAATAACACAATGTTCGAAGGGTCCAATTTCACAAAATCCACTTTCACTAATTCCGGTAAGTAACATAAAATAATGTCAAGAGCA
>NW_023485992.1:981-1372 GCF_013731165.1 Rhagoletis pomonella | reverse complement strand
CCCCCACTGCGATGGAAAGATCAGGTGGAGAAGGACTTGGCTTCACTTGGCGTTTCCAATTGGCGTAAGTTGGCACAGAGGAGAAACGACTGGCGTGCTTTGCTGAACTCGGCCAAAATCGCTTAGGCGGTTACAGCGCCAAAAAAAAGAAGAAGAAGAACCGGGCCCCTTTTGTGGAGTGAGATTACTAACGCTGCATACGGTCTCCCCAAGTTATGCTAACAACTCTGCAACGCCGCTTTTGGGTCATCTCCGCTAGAAATCTAGTACGGAAAATATATCGCAAATGTGTAAAATGTACACGTTTAAATCGCAAAGTCGGTGCCCAGGCTATGGAAGACTTACCATCAAGTCGTGTCAATTTTGCTCGTTGCTTCTTGCGGAGCGCTGT
>NW_023485992.1:0-971 GCF_013731165.1 Rhagoletis pomonella | reverse complement strand
TTTGTTTCTATGTTACCATCCTAAAGCCATTTTTCCGTAATGACATATCGCGAGATCAGGCCAAAAAAGCACTGGATCTTTATGAAGCCGTATAAGAGGTAAAAGTCGCTTTTGCAGACACTCCTTAACATAAATTTCTTGGTTAATTGTACCAGTGCTTACAAAAGGATCACTTTTGAAGCCGCATTGGCAAATTGCCTGCCAAATGAGAAACTTTTTGGGAAGTTTGTCAAACTTTTTGTTTTTATATTTATCTGCAACATTGCCTCTTTTATTTGCAGTGTGAAATTCGCGGCCCCGGATTTGTTTAAAATCGACTTTTACGTACGATTCGTCATCCATAACAATACAGCCAAATTTTTGTATGAGACTGTCGTACAATTTCCGAGCACGTTGTTTCGCCAACAAATTTTGCTTACCGTTGCGATTAGGTGCTGCATTCACTTTGTAAGAACGTAGTCCTGCTGTTTTGCATACTTTTTGTATATACGAAGACGACATGTTTAATTTTTTGCCGACATCTCTTACCGAAAGTCCAGGATTTTTCTTAAAAGCAGATAACACTTCCTTTGCCTTAATTCCGCAAGCAAATCCTTTTTTTCTGCCACTACCAGGGTTCCTTTTTAAAGATGAACATTCATTGTATTTTTTAAGCACATAAGTAACGGTAGACTTTGGAAATTTTAGCTTTTTTGCGATGTCGTTATGGAACATGCTGGGATTTTCCAGCTTTTTGCGCAATATTAACTCGCGATCGATTTCTTTCTTGGTCCTCGTTTCTACACTGCTTTTTGTTACTAAAAAGAAATGATGCAGTAAGGTGGAAAATGCTTCCAGCTTTTTAAGTGTCTACCGATTTTTATTTTAATGTTATGATTAACCGAGCTATGCTTGGTTATGTGCGACCAGTTTTTTCGTGTACATTCTTTATAAGCGGCCGCTATGTTGTCTGTATCGTCTTTTCTCGTTTC
>NW_023485991.1:0-1373 GCF_013731165.1 Rhagoletis pomonella | reverse complement strand
ATCACAAGGAGCACCTGGTCAAATTCTCTAGCACAAGGAGCACATATGTACATATTTCTTTTGCGGTTCCACAATCAGGGCAATCAGCCACTGCGAGATCCAAATAACACGGAGCATTTCAAATAAGAGGAGAAACACCAAGTGCATCCGTCACCAGCTAATTACCAACCCAAACACACACTTTTATAAAAGGTACGTGGCTGACATTTAGTGCACATAAATATAGTTACGTATATTAGCAGTGGCTCATATATTTGTAGTGGATTTACGCACAAAAAAATATACATATCTATCACAATCGGTTAAATTATCCGCGAGTGGTTTTGTGGTTCAGTGTGTTCTTTTGCTCATTGACTAACATACTTTCTGCGTGCGATTTCTTAATATCGGTTTTGGGCACAATATACTTAAGACACTTCAGTTTTGTTAGTACGACCTTTTAATCAACTTAAGTTGTAGCACAATTTTCATAAAAATTCGTTGAGTAAATTCAGTAATTATCACAGTTTCAATTTACTAAAGCATTGTATCTGCGTCCATAATCCTGTAATATTGGTGCTGCAAGTAGGTTCAATTTGCTTAGTCACAAACACTAACAACACTTCACGGGGTGGCCTTAACCTCACTTTGGCGTGCAATTTTGTGCTAATACACACTAAATTCACTTGTACGACCGATATTTCACATCCACAAAACCACTTTTCGCGTGTGACACAGAATTTTCTGATAGATTCAATTATTATCACTGTTTATAATTGTTTCGATTTAAATATTAATTATATCTTGCTGTGTTGGGTGGCGAGCAAATTACATATATTACCTGTAAGCGTAAGAGATTAATATTCGTACACATACATACACATATACAAGGCAAATTTATATATTTGAAATATTAAATAAAACTGGAGGTACGGAATTGAAATTCCACTTTAAATTTTGTGTACGAAATTCTTTGAATTGTAGTGTTGCAAGGTTACAAATTCTTCTCGGGAAGACAATCCTCAGTCCCATATCCTTCAAAGTTTTCTTCTAATTATATCAAGCCATGGATAAGTTTATTCGTCTGGCAGACGCTGTGACAGAATTTGAGGCCGACTACAACGACACGGCCCAAACTGATCACACCAAATATACTCTTGCCATTCAACAAGAGGAGTTGAAAACTTTATGGAAGAAAGCAAAGGTAGCATATGAAGATTTGGTAAATTCTGATACTTTAGACGCTAAAGCAATATCTGCTGTGAAACCCAAGTATAAAAGCTCTTATTCTGTGTATTTGCGATGCATGTCCAACATGGCAGATCTGCATGCAAAGTTCGTTAAGATCGAAAAGGATACAGAGGGTACGTCGCTCCAAGAACACAACATACACC
>NW_023485990.1:0-1373 GCF_013731165.1 Rhagoletis pomonella | reverse complement strand
CATGGTGTCAAGTTAGCACTACATACTAAATTTTGTTCGAAAAAGGGTCAACTCAATTTTTTCCAGAAAAACGAAAGCTACACATTTTTTCTTTTCACAACAAATTTTAAAGTTAAAAGTTACAATTAATGCATAGTAACATATTGGATATCTCAATTCTATCGACTAAGTGTATGGTGTCAAGTTAGCACTACATACCATTTTTTTCTTAAAAAACGAGAGCTACAAATTTTTTCTTTCCACAACAAATTTACAACAAAAAAGCTACAATTAATGCCGTTATAATATTTTCAATATCTCAATTCTATCGACTAGCTGTTTGGTGTCAAGTTAGTACTACACACCATTTTTTCTTTAAAAACGAAAGCTAAAATTTTTTTTTTCCACTACAAATTTACAACAAAAAAGCTACAATTAATGCCGTTATAACATTTTCAATATCTCAATTCTATCGACTAGGTGTATGGTGTCAGGTTAGCACTACATACCATTTTTTCTTAAAAAACGAAAGCTAAAATTTTTTTTTTCCACAACAAATTTACAACAAAAAAGCTACAATTAATGCCGTTGTAACCTTTTCAATATCTCAATTCTGTCGTCAATGGTGCATGGTGTCAAGTTAGCACTACATACTAAATTTTGTTCGAAAAAGGGTCAACTCATTTTTTTCCAGAAAAACGAAAGCTACAAATTTTTTTTTTCTTAGCAAATTTTAAAGTTAAAAGCTACAATTAATAGCATAGTAACATATTGGCTTACGTAAACCTAGCTGACCCATCGTTAAATTTAGGTTTTAAATTTTCCAAATATATGCTGGATTTAGGTGTCTTTTATGTTTTCTTCAACACCACTAAAACCAATTTAGTAGCTCCATTGGTTTCCAAGAAATTCGCAGAAATGTGTTTTTCAGCTAGCTTAGCGCTGTTAACCTAGCTGATCAATCTTTAAATTTTTTTTAAATTTTCGAAATACATATATGCAGGGATTAAATAGGTGTCTTTTAGGTGTTCTTCAACGCCACTAAAACTAATTTAGTAGCTCCATTGGTTTCCGTGAAATTCGCAAAAATGTTAAATTTAGGTTTTAAATTTTCCAAATATATGCTGGAATTAGGTGTCTTTTAGGTGTTCTTCAATGCCACTAAAACCAATTTAGTAGCTCCATTGGTTTCCTAGAAATTCGCAAAAATGTGTTTTTCAGCTAGCTTAGCGCTGTTAACCTAGCTGAACAATCTTAAATTTTTTTTTTAATTTTCGAAATACATTTACGTAAACCTAGCTGACCCACACATTTTTGCGAATTTCGCGGAAACCAATGGAGCTACTAAATTAGTTTTAGTGGCGTTGAAGAACACCTAAAAGACACCTAATTCC
>NW_023485989.1:0-1373 GCF_013731165.1 Rhagoletis pomonella | reverse complement strand
TTTCCACCTATTTAGAACCGCGCACACATTTTCAAACCAGACACAGAAGAAAGGATTAAAAATGAATTACAAAAGCTAAAATCGAAAAAGGCTAAAAAATAGATTCTCCAAATTCTGAAAGCACCAAAAGAATGCGAATGAAGAATTCTTTGGAAAATAACGGTGTTTAAACAACGATCTTGCCATAATTAAGAATTCTTTGGAAAACAACCGTGTTTAAACAATGATCTTGCCATAACGCTAGTTTGTGAAGACGAAAGTCAGGAGGATGCATCCGACATTTGCACCGCAATAAAAAAAAAAAAAAAACAAATAAATATAACTGAAAGTCCTCTCAACTCGTGCTGCGTTAATCGTAAAGAATTTACAATTTTGTTTAAACTTTTTCAGGGTTGTCGCCTCGAGCGAGTATGTAGTTTTGATTTACGACCCTTTAAGAAACAGGCTGTAACCCGAAGAGGCAACAACATTACTTTTATTAAATACAATTTTCCAATTTTTAAATTCAAGTTCTAAATAAATAAAAAATCCTAAAAATTACTCACTTTTCCATTTTTTGTTTACCTAAATCACCTAATTTACTCACCTAAATTATTTCTTAAAAATATTTGACATCCGCATCCGCGGATGTTTGCTTTTAAACATCCCCATCCACATTCGCATCCACGGATGTCTAAAATTCCACATTCGCAACTTCCCTAGATTGGATACTTCAGATGACTGTGAGTCTGACACACAATTTCTTTCTTAAAAATAAATTCCTGTAGCAGTTCCCATTATTGGTGTACATTAACATCAAGTATTTGTAGCAAACATTCAAGCCTCGTGTCTTCAATGGCGTTTTGAACCACAGACAGTTGAATAAATGGGCGGAAATCCAGCACGAAAGAAATTATTGCCACTGACCCGATTTATCACATTCTATAACAAAAAACAGCTGAAAATATATTAATGGTAACCAGTAATACTTCACTACACTATTGGCCATTGGGATCCACAATTCTAAATTTCTAAATTATGTGGTGAAATTTAAAATAAACAACCAAAAACATGACTAAACAAAGTTTGGTTAAAATTGTATTTAAAACAAAGTAGGTTGGGTTGCATATAATATCGCGTAATTTTACTACAAGCAAAACTATTTTTTAAAGGAATTAATTAAACATATTTATGGCCCAAATTGGCTCTTAGAAAATTAAAAATTTGTATGTATACTACTCTGGTGCTATAGTTGGTGGCGTGGGTCTTCTTGTTGGTGGAGTGGGTCTTCTAGTTGGGCGCGTTGGTCTCCTAGTTGGGCGCGTGGGTCTCCTAGTGGGGGGCGTGGGTCTCCTAGTTGGGCGCGTAGGTCTCCTAGTTGGTGGCGTTGGTCT
>NW_023485988.1:0-1373 GCF_013731165.1 Rhagoletis pomonella | reverse complement strand
AGTGGTTGGTCGCTTATAAAAATATTACGTCTTGAACTAAATATTAATCAATATAAACCCATAAAGGGTTCAAGTTTTATAAGATTACCGAAATTCATCTTCGATAAAAAAGCTTGTATCAATGTAAAAAACAATGATATATATTGTTTCAAATGGGCAATCATTTCATCTCTATATTCCCCAAGTCATCCGCAGAAATGTTCTAGCTATCACATTGATGACATTGAGTCTGAAATTATTTATTTGAGAAATGGACTTTTAATAAACTTTGAAATGTTAACATTTCCACTTGCGTTGAAGGATATAAAGATATTTGAAGATAAAAATCCTACCATTAGCATTAATGTCTTCGGATTCAATGAAGTTGCTAAAAGTGTTGAAGGTCCGTATTACCGCACAAAAGAAGAAAAAGACACTCATATAAATCTGCTATTACTACAAAAAGACGATTTATTCCATTATGTATGGATTAAAAATATTTCAAGGTAATTATTTAGTTATAAACAATTATACTTATAAAAATATATATTCGTGCTTTATAAATAAAAAAATTCAACTTATAGTTTTGAAATTTTAGATTGATAAATAAGCAATTAACATCAAATGAACATGAAACGTTCCTATGCAACACATGTCTACAAATGTTTACCACTAAAGAAAGACTCAGTCAACATAAGTCTGACAAATTGTTACAAAGATGGTAGAAGCTGAAAAAAGTAAATTAATGTTTAAAAACTTTAAAAATAAGCTAGAGGTTCCTTTTACAGATTATGCTGACTTTGAATGTGTCTTAGTAGAGGAAGATTTAGAGATTTCGAATAACAGCAAAGCAATTCAGAAGCATAAGCCATGTGCATTTAGTTATTATATTAAATGTGCATTTAATGATTCTTCAGACAAACTTAAAATATATACTGGTGAGGTCAGCTTCGATATTTATTAAAAGTTTAATTGATGATGCTAGAGAAATTTATTTTAATTATTTAAAAAAGATATAACCCATAAATTTCCTCACTTCAACTGAATTAGATATACAAAATAATAGTAGTACTTGTTCAATTTGTGAAAAACCCTTAGGGATCGATAGAGTAACAGATCATTGTCATCTAACTGGAAAATATCGAGGTCCAGCTCATAATGATTGTAATTTAATTTTTAAAATCGCAAAATTTATTCCAATATTTTTCCATAATCTTTCCTCATATGATTGTCATTTATTCATAAAAGAACTTTCAAATATTCCAGGAAGTATTAGTATTATTCCACTAAATAAGGAATTGTATGTATCCGTATCAAAACATATTAATTTTAATATTAATTCAAGCTTTGAACTTAGGTTTTTAGATTCTTTTCGATTTATGTCTTCTAGTTTA
>NW_023485987.1:0-1373 GCF_013731165.1 Rhagoletis pomonella | reverse complement strand
CTAGTGGGGTCACTGGCAGCCACTTTAACCTAACCTAACCTAACCTATCGCCAATGTGCAGGTATGTTGAATGCTTCTATCGGAGCAGTTTCCTTATAAATGTTTAAAATAATGCCTCTGATGCACATTTTGGGGTAGGTATCTTAAATGTGCACTTAAGCATAAAGGCAGCAAAGCAAAATATACTGTAAATATTAAATGGTTTCTTACGTTCCAAATTGTATCATTGTTATGTAAGCTAAGTTAGGCCGAGTGCGTTGCAAATTCTTGGCGATTCCTTTTACACTTGCTGGATATGAAAAACATATGATCGAATTTCGATTAAAAAGTATACAAAATGAGAACATTTGGCGCTTATATTGCGTTGCGTTATGTCCCATTAAATTTGAGTATACTAAAGTGTAAGTTATATGTTGCTGAAATGTATAAAAAAAATATATGTAATCACATAAGCTGATAACTCGATAACCAAGATAGGGTAAACGCCTACATTATAAACTACAAAGGTTATTCAGATTTTTCGCAATACTTTAAGGAGATATGTTTATATGTATGTCAGTATTTACCAAAGCATTTATCTATATAACATTATTTTCTCTTAATGAGGTTGCCATGGCTGCTTAAGCCTAAGCTAAACATATCCTCTTCCTTAACTAATGGGCGATTAGTTTACTCCTTTAATGCAAAATTAACACAATACAAGTATTTATAAACGTAGTAAATTTTAACTACATGTTGTGTACATATGTATATGTATGTAGATACAAACACATGCATGTATACAGATTCAATTACATACACGCATATGTAAATATAAATTTCAGATTTCAGTCATATTGATTTTCTCCCACTGAATTGCAATGTAAACCCGATTAAATTTAATGTAACCGCATAACAACCGTAAAATACTCGTACGTTACTGCAACATATATATTTACATACTTACATATGTATGTATATATTTAAGTCAGTGCTTGAGTAATTATGCTACTTATCCTCCGGTACAACACTAATTTATATATTTAATATTCATTTATAGAAATGCTTAAGGCTTCGAAGGTCCAAAAGCCTGAAGGTGAATTTACTTTCTCTTGCAGTGAAATTCTACCCGTTCTCGTGAGCACCCACTCAGTAGAGAGCATCGTGCAACAATAAAAGTTTGAATGTACTTTTAAGACCTTTAAACCTTATACTTAAATCTCCAAGACCGGATGGTATACTTATAATAATAATAATAATAATAATAGATTGGCGCTTACACATATGTTAGTGTTTGGCCGAGCTTCTCCTCCGATTTGTGGCGTGCGCCTTGATGTTGTCACACAAAGCGGAGGGACCTACAGTTTTACGCTGACTCCGAACGGCGATTGTAT
>NW_023485986.1:0-1373 GCF_013731165.1 Rhagoletis pomonella | reverse complement strand
ATATCATTTATATTGAAAGTGATCACTTATAAAATAATAAACTATGTCTACTATTCTATTAATCAGCTAACTGCTTAACAAGGCTGTTCTATTAAACAGCTAACTGCTAAACAGGGCTGTTCTCTTAAACAGCTAACTGCTAAACAGGGCTGTTCTATTAAACAGCTAACTGCTAAACAGGGCTGTTCTATTAAACAGATAACGGTTAAATTAGATACTACAATCAAACACAATATGAAAAGTGATGAAATTAAAGGATTTCTAGAAAGGAATTTTAAATATATATTAGATCATCATAGAAACATTATACAAAATGGATGTATATTAACGGAACAGATGGAATATGGGTCTTGGATAAAATCTATATATGGAAAACATTTTACGATCTGTCCTTGGAGTAATAATGATACTGAATCAGGACCTGATACATGTAATTGTTTTTTTCATAGAAAGACAACATAAAAATGTTGTTAACTTAAAAAATTTATATAATAACCAGGGAACGGATTTTTAGGACCTAAAAACCTATAAAAAAGTCAAAATAAAGTAACGAAATAGGCTGGAAAAGGCAAAATAAAATAGCGAAAAAGGCAGGAAAAGGCACTAGGTATTGTAAAAAAGGCAAAACAAGGCAAAATAATATAGCGAAAAAGGCAGGAAAAGGCAAAAAAAAGGTATTGCAAAAAAGCAAAATAAGGCACTAAAAAAAGACAGAAAATACGAAGAACAATCAAAAAATAAATTTTTTTTTAGAAATGTTTATATTACAAGTAAAAAGAGAAAAACTATGAACTAGTTTCATCATATGAAAAATTTGTACTTTGAATCTTTGACTATTTTATCCTTTCGAGTTTCTAACTCATAAAACTTTAATTTGTATAGTTGAAGTAACATTGAACCACAAGTTGCATTTTGAAGTTTTCTGGCAGCATTTTCATTCGATTTTCGCGAAGAAAAGCCTTGAATGTACTAAATGTGCGCTCGACGTAAGTTGATACAAGTGGAGCCCAATTTAGATATGGAACGTTTGAAACGTTCATATTATCAGGAATAAGGGCGTTTTCCTAGCCCTTTACAATTTTATCCACACCCCTTATTGTCTCTAAGCCTACGTTAGCCATATTTCCAACACCAGTTTGGCAAGAGGTCCCTGCGCTTCTATAAGCCGCATGGGCATGTTTATATTTTTTAATCTTAAAAGAAAAAATTGTAAATGCTATAATCACTTTTTTAAAGGTAGAAAAGGCAAAAAAAGGCAAATATCTTAAAAAAGGCAAAAAAAGGCAACATCAAATGTGTATATATGGAATCAGGGAAAGCTAAATCGTGGACATTCTTAATCGAATATACTCTATCTCTTTAGCAGAAAAAAA
>NW_023485985.1:0-1373 GCF_013731165.1 Rhagoletis pomonella | reverse complement strand
TCTCTTAGATTGTTTTTAATTTGAGGTTTTTGAATTAAAGGTGCCCACCTTCTATAAAATCGAATAAACTTAAATATGAACATAGGCAAAATATCAAATATATATATTTCTTTTTTAATTAAATTGAAGATTTTTTAGGAATATTGTCATTTCATTTAGGCAAAATATTAGCTCTGTAAATTAAATAAGCACACGTTTGAAGTTCATTTCGACAGTTACAAGTAGGCACCCTTTAGGCGGCTTTCTTTTTTTGCAGCCAAATACTTTTGGTTTGGTATCTTGTTAACAGGGTTGTCACCGTAGCAAAAAATTGTTAAGTAGCTCAAATTATAAAAAAGCGCGCTGTGTACTAGCCTGTGTTGTGAAAAATTTCAAACGAAGCAAAAGTGTTAATGAAAAATTCGAAATTAAAAACATATGTAAATTAACATAGAAAATGTTTTCAGGGCAATTTTAAAAATGTTTATTAGACTCGAATTTTTTAAGCTTTGGCCCATAATTAGGGAAGTGCGGTGTCACACACACAGTATTAAAAAAATAAATTTTCGGAAAAATTATAATTTCTAGCTTTTGGATAAAGAACGAATATGTGTTACTAAAATTTTGTATTACATATAATTTTTGTTTAACTTACGGTAATTATAACTTCATTCGCAGGAAGTTACTTAAAAAGTTCACTACACTTTCATGTAAGTGCGCAGTGCCATGTTCAAAGAAATGTTTGCAAATATACAAGTCAAAAGTTCTTTTTTAACCATTCAAAATTTTCACGCTGTTTCATTCTGCTGATTCACTGAAGCGTAAGCACAGAAGCTACATTAGTATGTGAGTATCATGAAAAACACATAAAAAAAAATTCGCAACAAAAAAATGGCACGAAAATTTTGATAGTAAAACAAAGGACGGCGCAAGCGAGCCAACCAGAAAAAATGCGCACTGACTAGCTCGCTAACAGTAAGATGGCGCGCGCATAACTTTCGTTTTGCAAAACTTTTTTTTTTCAATCTTTTTTTGGCAAAAAAGCCATTAGCTTTTTTCAGTAACACAGCTAGTAAGCTTTTTTCGCAGAATTCCAGCGCCTTTATAATGGTTGCTGTTATTGTTGGTATGCCAAATATTTCAACATAACTGGCACGCACGTTACGATACAAAAAAACTAAAAAAAAAAAAACATAAAAGTAAAATGAAAAAATCAGAACAAAAATAGTAACTCAAAAAAACGGAAGAGGAATAGTGTTGGCGAGCACATGTAGCTGCATCCGTGTCCGCTTATTTTTATGTAACTATGTACGTATGTATGCATTTGTGGGTGTATACTGTGTCCGTTTGTGCATGGGAACTTTGTAGCGACCGGTCGTGTCGCCCCCAAAGCG
>NW_023485984.1:0-1373 GCF_013731165.1 Rhagoletis pomonella | reverse complement strand
AATGTTACAAATTTACATGGGATGTTAGAAAGGAGTAGAACAGGGTGTCACAGTACTCCCCTGCCAGATGGAACTATCGGTACCGAAAGGGTATGTTAATTCGTCTACCACTGCGAGTAGGTTTCATCGTAACGTGCGGCTCTTCTTCCTCTTGTGGAGTGTTAGATATATCGCTGGATTCGTCGCTTGCTATAAAAGCTGGTTTGAGCCGATCTATGCTTACGTTGGTTGGGCGACCTCGTACTATAATCTTAAAGTACTTCGGCGATTTCTTGACCACAAGGAACGGTCCGTCGTAGGGTCGAGTAAGCGAAGGACGAATCGAGTCGTTGCGCAGGAATACGTGTGTGGCTGATTGCAACGCTGGCGATACGAAAACCTTCGAAGTGGAATGGTGTTTTGTTTGCGTAGGCTGTAGCTTCATCATTGTTGACTGAAAATGCGATATAGTGTCGGTAGTAACTTTCTTACTTTTTGTTTCTTCTAAGAATTCGCCGGGAATACGTAATGTTGTTCCGTAAACGAGTAAGGCAGGGCAGGTATTAATGTCCGGTTTGAATGCAACGCGTAGACCAAGAAGTATTGTCGGTAGGTTGTGTACCCACTTGGCTGGATCGTGGCATAAAATCGCTGTCTTGAAGCTTCTGTGCCACCGTTCAATTATTCCATTTGATTGCGGGTGGTACGGAGTTGTTCGTAAGTGGTTTGTACCAAGAAGGGTCATTAATTCGGCGAAAACGGCGGAATCAAACTGCCTTCCTTGGTCCGAAGTTATTCGCTCTGGAACTCCGAAACGAGCTATCCAGTGCGAGAGTAATGCTTTCGAGACAGATTCGGCAGACATGTCTGGCATCGGCGCTGCCTCTGGCCATCGAGTATACCTGTCAATCATAGTCAAACAGTATCGTTGTCCTTCACATGGTGGAAATGGACCAACGATATCTATGTTGATGTGGCGGAAACGCTCTTTTGGAGGCTCGTACATTGCAGGTTTAGACTTGGTATGTCGCTGTATTTTAGCGCGTTGGCAGTATAGGCAATTACGGACGAATGTTGCGGTATCTTTTTTAATATTCGGCCATACAAATTTTTGTGTCATTAGTTTCACGGTCGAGCGAACACCTGGGTGTGATAAGCCATGGACTTTTCGAAGAAGGCTTTCGCGAAATTCCTTCGGGATATACGGGCGGACTGTTGTTGTTGAGGTATCGCAAAACAACTGTTGAGTGCTGTTGGGAATAGGAAACGTTTTTAAATTAAGCGAGCTCTTTTTCGTACCTGTTTTGTTAAGTATGTTTTGCAGGTGTGCGTCGTTTTGCTGCGAAATGGCAATTTCGTTGTAGTCGATAATCTTGTCGATAGTCTGCAAACGC
>NW_023485983.1:0-1373 GCF_013731165.1 Rhagoletis pomonella | reverse complement strand
TTGCTTCCTCCTTGAAATTGTTGTTGCATTTGCTTGTTTGTTTACATTTTGTACTGAACAGCTGATTGTTCACGGAACTATTCCATTTATCGCAGTTTCGTTAGGGTTTCCAGATTTTTTATGTACGAAATCAGTACGTTAGACCCTGATTTTTAGACAACCAGCTAGTAGCCAGCAACACAATTAGAAGCAGATTTTGTAGCAAAGAAAAGTGGTAAATTCAAGATTTTCTATAAACTACAGTCAAAAAAATGATAACTGTGAGGAACCAATTTGAAAAAGTATAGAAAAAATTCAATACTCGTAAAAGACGCGATTTTCAAGTGAATCAAAATTCAGCAAACACGTGACTGCTGCCAATGAAAAACTTACATACGTATACTTGTGCAATTTTTATACGTCTAAGTGTTTTCTTTTGCTAATGAAACAAGTATGAATTGCGTGTTTTAACGCATTAAAAAAATACCATTTTCTAGGATTTTCAAAAGTTCGTGCATACATTCGTACATTTGAGAATAAACAAATTACCATAATAAAACACCAGCAGCTACTACATATAGTGCTTACACCAGTGCAATAGATAATAAGTTAAGTGAAAAATACTTCAAGATTGAAAAGTCAGCAACAGCAACAAAGCATCATTAACAGCAGGACACAGCCGATAAATTGCAACGAATATCAATATTTTAAAACTAGAAAAATTAAACGGAAATAACTAAGTCATTAGTCAAATACCGGCAAATAACGCGGTGATCACGTCGATAACAACAACTACAACAGCAACACCAGTAAGCCCTGAGAAATTACTAAAGTGCAATTTTTGTTTTTGAATCATCAGAACAAATCATTGTTCACTAAACAACAAGAAAAGAAAAAAAAGCAACAACAAGAACAGCGTAGTAGATTGCAAAAAGTGCAATAAATGTTACAATAAAAAACATTTGTATACTTTATACTTATACATATATGCTATATGTACACATGTATGTACATATGTTTGTATTTGTATAAGTATGCTTAAATAGAACTGCAAGCAAGCAACAAAGCAAGCAAATACATATTTCAAGATTACGTATTCGCATACAAATGCCTTCGATTCTATATATACATACAGCGTTTTATATATGGAAGTCTGAAAGGCACTAACAGCTAAGGTGAATATATTTATATAAAAAAACCTATGTACTTTATTTAATTTACGTATATTTATACCAGTGATGGGCATACCTAAATACTTTTGTACTTAAAGTACCACTTTGGGTACTAAATACACAAATACTTAGTATGTTGAAATGGCTAAATACCCAAGTACTATTTACTTAGGTATTTAGGAGCTGCTAAATACCCAAGTACTATTTACTTAGGTATTTAGG
>NW_023485982.1:0-1374 GCF_013731165.1 Rhagoletis pomonella | reverse complement strand
AATATGAATTTAAAAGCGAAAAAGCTTTTGACTGCCGTATCCGAGTAGGTAGAGATGTCGACTATAATTCCGTGTGTCGCAGGTTCAAATGCCGGCACATGGAGTATTTAATTGTTAGAAACAAATTTATTAAGATACAAAATTTATACATTTCACATGAAATTTCAATTTGTCAATAGCATTTTCAATCTTGATAATTTATCAAGAAAAGGGCTTTTGATTTCTGTGCTAGAATACCAATTCTTTATAAATAATAAAAAATTTACAAATTATAAAGATTTTAAATTTATCAAGTACACAGAATCGGGCTGTAAAAAACCAATATATCTCTAAAACCAATTACGCTGGGAACTGACACTTAGCACTGATGTACATATATATTGCAAATGCATTGGGAAAGGGGGCGTGGCTCCTTCCTTCCATCCAAACTGAACTTCCCATATAGCTTATCTCTGGAACTACTTACGCTAACGTCCTGAAATTCTACACAGCTACAGTTTTTATCAATACCGTACTTATGGCGAAAAGTGGTAATTATTGGAAAGACTGCATCGATATACATTTACGTAAACGCGCAAGTATCACTCGATTGGGAACAATTTTCTTCTAGATTTCTAAATCCCATTGAAATATTGTAACTTTGTTTTTAGTTTTTAGTAAAAGGTAAAATTTATGTGAAAATTTTGAAGCATTTTTTTAAATTTTGCCCAAAGAATGGAGCTTTGTTTTTTCGGGTTTCGTTATAGACTGCCCTATATCTACATACCTATTTGCATAAAATGATGTTCGGAATAAACTCAAAAACCACTGAATAGAGTTCCGTCAGATTGTCGGAGGTTATCTGACATACATATATTACATGCTACTAGAAAACTCGCTAAGTGGTGCTGGAGTAGAGCTATTTATAAAAATCGTATTTATTAACCGATTTCGTTCAAATTTTAAATGTGAGCTATGTACCTGTATGATGGAAAATTCTTTTGATAAAAATTTACCCGATTAGTGCCGCTGGAGTTAAGGTTGATATTCATAACACGTATTCATTTTATGGTAAGCAATGGTTTTGCAGAAAATGAACCCAATGGATGGCGCTGCAGCTGAAATCTATAGAAACCCCGTGGTTGGTCTGCTTTGGCCCTATGTTTAAGTTAAACGAATTTAGTTTTCAGATGTCTAAATGAAGAATGGGGTTAAGTTTGTAAAAGTGGTGAATTAACAAGGAAAGATCACCGTAGGTATATCAATTGCTCCATTTGAAAGATACTTTACAGATCACACGACTCATTTAGCAATGTACCGGAAAACTTTTCATCCTATAGGACAGCGAGGATTCTTGGCCCTCCTATAACAGAAAACTCACTTCTGTGCTCTTGA
>NW_023485981.1:0-1374 GCF_013731165.1 Rhagoletis pomonella | reverse complement strand
CAACGCAGAATCACTCTTGCCAACAAGTGCTACTTTGGACTGAGTAGGCAATTCAGGAGTAAAGTCCTCTTTCGACGTACGAAAACCACGCTCTATAATGCACTCATCATGCCCGTGCTGGTATGTGGCATGGACAATGTCAACATCCGATGAGGCGCCTCTTGGAGTGTTTGAGAGAAAGAAGATTTACGAGCCTTTACGCGTTGGCGACGCCGAGTACCGCAGTCGATGGAACGATGAGCTGTATGAGCTTTACAATGACATGGACATAGTGCAGCGAATTAAAATACAGAGGCTCCGCTGGCTTGGCCATGTCGTTCGAATGGACACCGACGCTCCAGCTCTGAAAGTATTCAACTCGGAACCCGCTGGTGGTAGCAGAGGAAGAGGGAGGCCCCCACTGCGGTGGAAAGATCAGGTGGAGAAGGACTTGGCTTCACTTGGCATTTCCAATTGACGTCAGTTGCCACAGAGGAGAAACGACTGGCGTGCTTTGCTGAACTCGGCCAAAATCGCTTAGGCGGTTACAGCGCCAAAAATAAGAAGAAGAAACAAACCGCTTATCCAAATTAAACTACTTTGGTATCAACTGAAAGAGGACTAAAATAGCTTTAAAACTGAAATATTTAAACGAGAAAAGCCAGCAGGCAGCTATTAAAAACATTTAAATAAAAAATATTTTTTAATTACGATAGAACAAACCTGGGGTCAAGTATATGCATTTCTTTTGTAATAAATTATTAAAAAATATATAAATAGAAGTGGTAGTCTTCGATCTTAATTTCTGTTTAAAAGCTATTTAAGTCCTCTTTCATTTGGTACCAAATTTGTTTATTTTGGATAAGCGGTTTGTTTACTATCCGGAAAGACTTTTATTTCGAACTTAAAAAATATCTGGCCAAATTTAACTGCTGGAAAAAAATAACTGCTATTTACGGTCGCTGACTGTGAGTCTTTGTACTTTACAATGAAATTCGTAAAGTCAAAATACTGTTCACAATTAGTTGCATTCGCGTTCCTGTTAAATATTGAAAGTTATCAAAAACTATCAGCTTTTTGCGATCGCGAAAACTTGCAATGTAGGGGAAATTCAGCGAGAAAAGTGACATTTCATTTTGAGGGGAAGCTGTTAGTTTCTGCTGGAAGAATTTTTGTCCACTGAAATATGCGAACAAGAAAACAACTGATCGAAAAAGGCTGGTTGGAATTTACGCGAATCCCTAAATTGAATTTGATGGTTTTAAGTTAAATAGTAAAATGCGACTAATTAAACTTGTAAGAATGAAGTAATTTTTCGTTTATTCAGTGAACTGCGTCAGGATAAGATTTCGGGATTTCTTTTCTTCCGTTGTAAATTTTATACTTTTGAATGTA
>NW_023485980.1:0-1374 GCF_013731165.1 Rhagoletis pomonella | reverse complement strand
TTGCGTGCACTTCTTTTTCTCAACTAAAATTTTCTAATTTATAAAGGTTTTTCAACTGGTTTATCTTATTTTATCATTGCACTTTTGTTTTGAAAATGTGGCTTTAGTTTATTGCTAAATGTGAATGATTAAAAGGAATGGCACATTTTGGCACTTTTTTTATCCTCAATATGGCACCTCATAACTAAGGAGAGTTGGCAGCCCTGATTGGAAGATTTCTGCTGTGTTTTGAGGCAAAAACTTGTCTGCAGTAAAAAAGCATATAATTTGTGTTTCAAAAGTGTGTGAAAACCAATCAATTAACTTATATGATCTCGGTTCCGATATTAAATAATCAATAATTGTTTATACCCGCATTTTGGCACATTGGCTCGTTGAATGTGCCATCTAATAAGTAGTGCTTAGCTGCTTTTAAATGACTGCTGGCGGAGACATAAATACAGTGTAAGAAAATTCTTTTTTTATAATTGTTTCCTTATAGAAAGGTTGGGTTCTTTTCCACCTTAGACATTCCGAATTCGTTGAAAATATGCTAATTTAAAACACAGAATTCTTTCAGTGCTCCTCCGGGGTTTTTGGACATGCACTGTTTCTTCAATTTAATAGTGTTCGCTTTATTTTTGTAGAAACGAAAAATGTTTTGCAAGTTATGGATCATTTCTCCACTCTTTCTTCAAATATTTCTCGTATTCCAGCTGTGCGCAGGCGTTTAGTTTTTCGCATCGTGTTTTTACATATTCGTAATTAAATTTTTTTTTTAATAGAATCAATTGGTGGTAGTTCATGATTGTGTGTGGGTTAATATCACAACACTGAGGATTTGATTTTGACCATTCATGTACTTCTTCAAATCGTCGCTTTGAAGAATAACGCCGTTTTGAAGATAAATAAAATTATAGTTTAAAAATCTAAAACCTCTATTATAATTGCTATTCGTAATGTCATCAGGTATGTAACTTGAGAATAGAAATCGCTGCATCTTTTAGGCGCATCAATATTACATAGTTACGAGCTAATAAAAGGAAGGTAATAATAAAAAAATGGGCTTTGATGGCTATAATTGTCGCAAAGTTAACTTAGCTATTAACAGTTTTAAGCTGATTTGCATGGTACAGACCAGTAAATTAGGGATTTAAAATCACACCATCGTAATTCTCTATAAAAAAAAAAAATATGTTCCGAAAAATGGAAGTTTTTCAAAAACTATTTTTTAAATTTTTTTTTTTATGACGAGGTGGTTTATTTTGTGAAAGTCGACAATGAATACTCTACGATGAAAAGAACCCGAGATACATATAACAATTTGAAGAAGCGCATGATTATTTAGGCAGAATCACGAAAAAAATCCTAATTTGACAGATCATATCTCCGAAG
>NW_023485979.1:0-1374 GCF_013731165.1 Rhagoletis pomonella | reverse complement strand
GGAACGGATTTTTAGGACCTAAAAACCTATAAAAAAGGCAAAATAAAATAACGAAATAGGCTGGAAAAGGCAAAATAAAATAGCGAAAAAGGCAGGAAAAGGCACTATGTATTGCAAAAAAGGCAAAACAAAATAGCGAAAAAGGCAGGAAAAGGCAATAGGTATTGCAAAAAAAGCAAAATAAGGCACTAAAAAAATACAGAAAATACGAAGAACAATCAAAAACTACATTTATTTTAGAAATGTTTATATTACAAGTAAAAAGAGAAAAACAATCTTTGACTATTTTATCCTTTCGAGTTTCTAACTCATAAAACTTTAACCTGTATAGTTGTAGTAACACTGAACCACAAGATGCATTTTGAAGTTTTCTGGCAGCATTTCCATTCGGTTTTCGCGAAGAAAAGCCTTGAATGTACTAAATGTGCGCTCGACATAAGTTGATACAAGTGGAGCCCAATTTAAATATGGAACGTTTGAAACGTTCATATAATCAGGAATATGGGCGTTTTCCTCACCTTTTACAATTTTATCCACACCCCTTATTGTCTCCAAGCCTACGTTAGCTGAGAAAACGGCTTTGAATTTTTCCAACACCAATTTGGCAAGAGGTCCCTGCGCTTCTACATATAAGCCGCACGGGCATGTGTATATTTTTTAATCTAAAAAAAAAATTATTTGTTTTTTGTTATTTTTTTTGTTATTTTTTTGGCCTTTATAACAATTATATTCAACTATTTATATTGAGCTCGAGGCCGTTTTAAATGAAAATTTTTATTGTGGAAAAGCAACAATAATTTGAACAAATGGTGATAGCTATTTCGGAAATCACCACATTTCCTCATCAGACTTCTTTCAGTAGGATTCGAACCGACGATCCCACTGACTCAGCCAGTTGCCTATGCACCGTGCTAAGTACGCCTTGTAAATTATCGTTTGCTTTTTTCCACTATTTTCATTTTTGTTATGCCAACACAAACAAGCGCAGCTATTCCGCTGCAATTCACTTGATCATGTGGTTGTTGGTATTGTTGGTTTTCATTTCATTTATTATAATCAAACACACAACCATGAGTTATTTTACAGTGTTTGAACTTAATTTAATTATAAAAGCTTAAAAAATAACATTAAGGGAAACCGTAGGTTGTAAAAATGTGTAAGGAGGAGAAGAACAACAAAGAAGTATTAGAAAAAAGAAAAATATATGTGTACGTGCATCTTAGCAATTTAGAGGGCAAAAATTATGTAAGAGCTCATTTTTAAAGTGCGATGTACTTCGGATAGTTTTGATCTTATATGGCAGAGCGTTCCAAAGACGAACAGCAAAAACAAAGAACTGACGTTCAGATACAAGGCAACTGTATGTCATACTAA
>NW_023485978.1:0-1374 GCF_013731165.1 Rhagoletis pomonella | reverse complement strand
TTATACCTTTCATGAGCATGAAATGGTATTATAACTTTGGTCCGATGTTTGTAAGTACCAGAACAAAAAGAGATAGACCCATTAAAATGTATACTTATATGATCAGAACGTCGAGCTGAGTTGATTTAACCATGTCCGTCTGTCCGTCTGTCCGTCTGTCCGTCTGTCTGTCTGTTTGTATGCAATCTAGTCTCTCAGTTTTCGAGATATCCGTATCAAATTTGGTATGTGGGTGTATTTTTATAATGTATTAATCATTTGTCGGAACCGGAAGAATCGGACCACTATAACATATAGCTCCCATACAACTGTTTGTTCAGATATGAGATTTTTCGTTATAAATTCTCCATTTATGCAGCTACGAACATGAAATTTTGCAGTACTTGCACCCATTATCAACAGAATACTTACAAAATTACAAAGATCGGGTCACTATAACCTATAGCCCCCATACAACTGATTGTTCAGATATAAAATTTTTCGTTATAACTCCTCCATTTATATCGCTAGGAACATGAAATTCCGCACTGTTTTCAATAATTATCAACAGAAAACTTACAGTGAAAATTAAAAAGATCGGGTAACTATAACCTATAGCTCCCATACAACTGATTGTTCAGATATGAGATTTTTCGTTATAATTCGTCCATTTATATAGCAAGGACCATGAAATTTCGCGCTGTTTTCACTCATTATCAACAGAAGACTTACAGTGAAAATAACAAAGATCGGGTCACTATAACCTGCAGACCCCATACAACTGATTGTTCAGATATGAGGTCTTTTATCATAACTCCTCCATTTATGCAGCTAGGAACATGAAATTTCGCACCACTTTCACTCATTATTTACAGAATACTTACAGTTAATATAACAAGGATCGGATGACTACAACATATATCTTCCATACATCTGATTGTTCAGATATGGGATTTTACGGTAAAACTCCTTTATTTGAACAGCTAAAACCGATAAATTTCGTAAGATATTTTATAAATAATAATACAAAGTCTACTGAGAAAATCATCAAAATCTATGCTGTATAAGCTTTATCTCCTATAGCGCTGATTGTTCAGATACCAGTTTTTGCCATATATCTCCTTTATGTAGGAAACTAAACCCAATAAATTGTGTTACCGGTTTACATACCGATCACATAGCAGTGAAAATCACTTAGATTGGTGCCATATAAAGTATATCTTCCATACCTCTGATTGTTTAGATGCGATTTTTTATATAAGTATGTAACTCCTCTATCGATGTATGCAGATGTATTCAAAAGCAGTAATCTGTCAAAGTAAAATTTGCAGATGTTCATGAAAGGTATGAAGCCTTCGGCATAGCCGAAGACAGCGCTGCTCTTACTTGTTTTAT
>NW_023485977.1:0-1374 GCF_013731165.1 Rhagoletis pomonella | reverse complement strand
TTTTTGTTCTATATTAGGCAGTTTTCTCCGTACGCATAATTTATTAACAAAAAAACATTAATTGAACAGACAAGTTTTTAATTAAATCATTGGTTTGTATGCACATACATACATATGTATGTACGACATAAACATGTGTAAGTAGTTAATATCTAACGGAAATGCTTGCATACTTATGTGTGCTTGTACAAACCCTGCAAGAAATCGTTCCAGTTCAGATCGAGTTAAGGGCCTGTACTGGTGCCAGTTAAATTTCTTTGCCATATAAACTTTTGGGGAGTTAAACTTTGTCAATGCCAATGGCCAATTTCGACCTCTGCACCTTTCCAAAAGCAGTCGCAGTAAAAGCATTTCAGTGCCAAATTCCAATTTCTACAGACCTTGGTGGTGGTGTTTACGCTGGATCCCAGGTAGTACTTCACTACTTCACTACTTCAAACTTATAACTGCCAACAGTGACGCGTGTCCCAACACGCGAGGTCTTTTTATGTGCTGTCAGGACGTACTTTTTCTTGTCTTCGTTTATCGCTAGATCAACCTCTTTCGCTTTCTTTACAGATGTCCCAGGTTCTTAGGCCAACATTGTCAATATCATCGCCAAAAGCACCGTGCATTTGCTGTATATGATGCCACTGCGATTTCCTTGTTTATTTTGGGAGAGTTGCCGGCGATGAGCGGGCAATGGATGGATGGGTTTATACCGGGCTGCTCCCAACAAATAAACGCCTGTTTGCAGCCGCACCTATTGGCTAAAACTCTAGACTTCTGTTAGCCCTTAAATCGATTAAGACGGAGCGGCGCCACTGAAGCTCCCTTCTTGCCCTGACCCAAGGCTCTACTTAGAATGGTTACCGCATCTCGCTCACGTAGCCCAGAGTGCGTGAACGAGGTCGCAAGTTGTCCGGATTGAGTATAGCTGGGATACTGTATCTGTATATCTAGAAGAACGACTATAACCCATTGAACTATATACATATATACATACATAAAATTATTGGGAATAAACCACCCCGACATTATGGTCTATTGTGGGAATTGTCACCTCTAAGTCGAGAAAGTTGATCGGTTACAATCCGGATTACATTTTCAATAAGTATTACCTTTGTAGATAGAGCCCTTTGAATACCTTTTTACTTATAAGAAAAGAGTAGATAAGCGATAGCCGAATACTCTTCGGATGTTCATTTTAGTTTGGTAAACCTTTCATTGTAGGCAAACTACCCGCGGGACAATACATTATTTTGAAAAGGTAAGCTGCTCTTTTCAGATGATTTTTCTTGCAGGGCATGAATATGTACATATGTGTTCATATGCTGTTTTTTTGTGCCTATCAGCAATACCGAATCCACCCATCTGTTTATTTCTCGCTCTGAC
>NW_023485976.1:0-1374 GCF_013731165.1 Rhagoletis pomonella | reverse complement strand
TGTGGCTGCTTACGGCTTTTTGAATAATTAGTCCCCTTAGCTGAGCAAACATTTGCTTTATGTCCAATAGCACCGCATTTAAAACATTTAATTTCGCCTTTCGGGTTTATTTTTCCTTTCTTTGAATTAAACTTCCCTTCACGTGTACGACCACCGGCAGCCATTGCTACAACATTACTTGAAGTTTGCGCTCGTGCCTCATACTCTTCAATGATCTTAACCTTAAGAATCTCTGCAGTAGGTAACTCATCGCGCGATTCAATTGCGCAACGAAAGTTTTCAAATGTCGAAGGGAGACTATACAACAGCATAATTGTAAGCAGGTCACCATTAATTTGAACATTCATGCTTTCTAACTTGTCGACGACATCGAAAAAGCGAGCTATGTGATCTTTTATATCACCACCTTCATCGAGCCTTTGCAACATAAGTTGCTTTAGTAAGGTTGCTTTACGGGCAGGACCCTTTGATGCATAAATACACTGCAACTTAAGCCAAACATCGCGTGAGGTCTCGCATCCTCGAATTTGTTTCAACTCAGAGGGCTGAATAGATAAAATCAGGTCGGCTTTGGCTTTCTTGTCCAGATTCAGCCATGTGTTTCTTGCTACATCACCCTCCGCTGGTATAGTATTACTCCCATTGACGAACTCCCAAAGATCATTTTTGGTTAACAACGCCTCAACCTGCATACTCCATGTATCGTAGTTATTTTTGGACAATAACTCGATGCGTGAGGCACTCGATGCAGAATTCGTGGCCATTTCGATTAAAAATCTGTTGCACGTGTCGACTGCTCCAACTTCGATTTTCTCCTTCGAAATCTTCTCAGAACTTCTGCTAACACTTCCAATATCGGTCATAACAGAACCACGATCGCCTTTAGTTTATTACTTTGCGCAGCTGGGCCCATAACCTGTTGGGATTGCGCCTGCTAATACCGATATTTCCGATGGAAAAAATAAAACAACACGTTTTGTGCAAAAGAACAATTTTTAATGAATGAGTAATTTGCGAAGAAGGAAACAAAAAAAAAAGAATAAATGTACAAAGCAAGAAAAGAAATGTCAAAATATCAATGTAATAATAGTAATATGTGTGTTGCCAGATCGACATGTCGTATTGAAGAATATTGATTATATCAACACGCCCCCTCAATATGCATGTCTTTGCTTATGGAGAAAAGCCCAATCCTGAAAGACATCTTTCATGGGCAGCCTTCGGAAGTGACTTCGTTAGAACATCGGCTACCATCTGTTGCGTTGGAATATGTTTTAGGTCGAACATCTTTGCGCCCACTGATTCACGGACAAAATGATGTCTTATATCTATATGCTTAGAGCGCGCATGAAAAACAGCATCCTTTGCTAAGCA
>NW_023485975.1:0-1375 GCF_013731165.1 Rhagoletis pomonella | reverse complement strand
TTCTTGCTCCTCCTGAAATCGACGCTGATGAACACCGTGCGTCGATTTCAGGAGGAGCAAGAAGGTGTCCGCCGACTAAGAAGTGACCTGGAGTAAGTGGCTCTAAGTCTGCGGGTTGGTTTGAAGAGGGACTGAGGGGTCGCGAGTTGAGGCATGACTCAACTCTGCATAGAAGGGTCGTAAATTCTTCGAAAGTATATTTATAGTTTGAAGCGATTTTTGTGAAGTGGCATTTAAGACTTTTGACTCCCGCCTCCCACAATCCACCCATGTAGGGAGCTGCGGCGGGAATGAAATGCCATGTAAGCATTTGATGGGTGTATTTTGTTATGGTGTTATTACGGGCATCGGCCATAAAGGCTTTGAATTCTA
This sequence comes from Rhagoletis pomonella, assembly GCF_013731165.1. Lineage (NCBI taxonomy): Eukaryota > Metazoa > Arthropoda > Insecta > Diptera > Tephritidae > Rhagoletis > Rhagoletis pomonella. The sequence continues at coordinate 1,003 of NW_023485975.1, read as the reverse complement.
ATCTTAGCGATCGCGAAGCTCCGACAAAGTTGATACCGTTGTCGGAGTAAACATTTTTTGGGCAACCTCGCCTCCCCACGAATCTTGCAAATGCTGCCAAGAATGATTGTGTGCTTAAATCAGAGGTGGCTTCCTAGTGGATCGCCTTGGTTGCAAAGCACACAAACAGACATACGTACCCCTTAGACACCCTCCAAACTCGTCCGTTGTAGTTCTTTATGTCGAAAGGTCCGGTGAAGTCGACACCTGTGTTAGTAAACGCGCGTGAACATGTGGTGTGTTCTTTAGGAAGAATGCCCATAAGCTGCGTTTGCGACCGTTTTCGGTAGATCGTACAGATCTTACAGTTGTGAATTGTCGATTTGATCATATTCTGGACTCGAGGTATCCAATATTGCGTTCTAATCAAGCGCAACATAAGCTGATTCTCACCATGCAGTGATACTTTGTGAACGAACTGGACGATAAGACGAGACAAGTTGCTATTATATGGAAGTATAACTGGGTGGCGCACGTTATAAGCGAGATCTAAAGATTTTCCAAGGCGACCACCTGTCCTAATTATATTTTCCTTGTCGATGTATGGGTTCAGGGACAAGATTTCACTTTTTGGACTTATTAATTTTGCCGATCTCAATGATGAGTACTCCTGACCATAATGCTGCTTCTGGCAGATAATTATTAAGCGTTGAGTCGTTGCTTTGATTTCATCAGCTGAAATCGAACAAGATTCCGCTTGAAATGAAGCTCTACTGTTACGGCGAGTTCTTTGGGAGAATCTCAGTACGTATGATAGAACTCTCAAAGCTCTCGGTAGATCGGAAAATCTTTCAAGAATATCATTACTAATATCGACTGCCGTGGTCGCATGAACCTGCACCCTTTTTTGTTCTAACTGTTTTGTGTAGTTATAGTCCTTTTCCTGTGTGGGCCATTGTGTTCTTTCTTCTTGCAAACAAGAAGGACCCTCCCACCACAAGGAACAGGTTACCAATTCTTGCGC
>NW_023485974.1:0-1375 GCF_013731165.1 Rhagoletis pomonella | reverse complement strand
TAGTACCAGCTTTCATGCATCAACTCCAATTTTATGATGAATATGAGCGGTTTACCACTTAGGCCATAAAGCGTATTGCAGTTGTACTTACTACTAAGTCACTGGGGGAAAAGTGTGGCTCAATGGGGGAATGAATGTCAGCCATAAGTCACAGTGGCGCCATAGCGAGGAGTTGGCATTTTTGTTAGTACGACTAATTAGATTTGATTGATTTGGTTGGACACACTTTAAGTGGAAAAATTATGTTGCTACGAGTATAAATAAGTAAGCATGTCTATGTATTTACTAAGTGTTGTGCAAGTCGAAAGGAAAGGAAATGAAATTAGCAAAAGTTGTTGTAGCAAATTGTTTTGCCTTTGGTGCGTCAGTAATTTGCGAGGAGAAATGTAAAAGTCACAGCTACATTCAACAGATGTCAAAGTTAGCATATGGGGTATTCCATGAGTAAGTGAAACTTTGTGTCCAATTGTAGAGTAGCTTATTGAACATGGAATGCTTGATGAATCAATGCTCAATACCTGAAATTAACGTTTTTTCGAAAAAAAATTTAGTTATATTATTTTATTACACTGTAAATACACTCAAAACTTCAACATTAGAAAAGTAGTTGAATACGACAACATATTTTAATATAGAAGGCTCTGCAAAATCAAGTATTCACAAAGTTATTATTTTTTTGAAGGGGGGAATAAATGTCTCGATCTTTCTGCGCCCCGAAGAAGCAATATGGCATTGAAGAAAAATAGGCATTTAAATTATATAATAGGATAAAATCACTACGGTTTAGCATGTCCAACCCGTGACTAAAAAGTTTTAAACTTCGTATTGCTTAGTTACTACTTTAGGGAGTTTTCTATAATTTCATAACTAGAGTGTGTTTATACTAAGCAGCCCTATTTCATTTCTTTTATTATATTATAAGTACCTACTTAAGAGATTTTGAAACGTTTTATCGTGTCCCGCCCGTGACAATCATTTATAATTTTTTTCTAATGATGCCTAACAATAAAAAAATAAGTTTAACGTTTCAAACCTATGTTTAATGCCACAAAACTCTGAAGTACAGGTTGACTAAACACCATAATACTGTTGGTGGGCTAAGCGATGTAGTAAAAAATTTCGCGTGGCCAGCTCGAAAAGTCAAGATAAGCATTACTATCTTAGAGACGCCAGAGAATTCTATGATGAGGGTTGCTTAACAACAATTAAAAGTCAATATTAACAATTACACTGGTCTACAAATTTCAACTTTTTTTCTGCGAATAAGACGGGACCTGGTGTTTCTGAACGGATTTTTCGTGCTGAACACGAATCCGGGGTCAAAAATGTCCCATCACGTCACGTTTTCGAGAAAAAAGGGGTTGAAACCCCTAAA
>NW_023485973.1:0-1375 GCF_013731165.1 Rhagoletis pomonella | reverse complement strand
GTCATAATTCATTTCGGACGAAATGGCGACACAAGAAAAATATGAAGAGATTTTTTTCAAATATGAAAAAAATATCTACTGAAAAATACTCGTTTACTAGGTAAAGATAAAATTGTGAACACAGCCAGAAGGCGGGAAGTAGGATTTCGAAAAAGTGAAAGAAAAAGCATTGATAATAGGAACGCAAGTCAGTTGTAAATGGGGAAAAGCAGGAACAACTCAGCATTTTACACAGTGGCAAAAAAATTATGTAGAAACGGTAAATACGATATGGCCCTCTGGTCGAAAGGAGTAATGCGAAAAGTCCAAATGAGACTTTACAACAACTTGACTGTCACCGATGTACACTAGCGCAAACAAAAAAGTGTCATGATGAGTTGTTGAATTTCTGATATTGCAAGAGTGCAAGCGGGAGTGCAAGTGTATGCAACATGAGACTTTTTCTTTACCAGCACAATTGTCTGTAAGCTTGTGAGTTGGTTTGCGGCTGCACTTCTTGCCTCTGCATTGCATTTAAAAGTACAAATGTGGTCCACATCCAAAGCTTACTCCTGCTCGGGTTCCAATTGCGCATGGTATTCTTATATGACTTTGCTGAACTTGCAAACATATTTCAAGTGTTGATTCATTTTACATTACTCCACATGACTTTTGTGCACATCCAGATGCACTTACATATATATGTATGATTTCTTCTTCATGCTTTGGTACTACAACCAAGGTATATGTATGTACATTTATGCATTTGCGTGAATTGTGCGGACTATGACACAACAACCACACATCTATATATGTGGAGTTCCATACCAAAAGGGACGGGGTTCACACTTCATGTGTTTGATTTGTTTCAAATTTTTGGGGTTGATGGGCATACATAAATAATAAATAAATATGAAATTTAAGCTTGAATAATAAATTTTTAAAAACTTTACAGCTCAAAAACAAAAACAAATCGATTTAATAGTACATACACCAAAATTCTCTATGAAAATGATAATTTCAGTTATGATTTTTTTTTTTTACACCGAAGTTGAGTGAAATGATTACATTACAAATTTCCACATTTTAATTTTTTTTAGAATTTTGTTGACTTTGCAGTTTTGTAGCCCATTAAATTGTAGTTTAATGAAGTGCACGCTTTAAGTGATTGCAAAACTGGCGTTATTTCTTTTTGCAATTTTTGTAAAAACGGTTTTGCGCATTTTCTTCCATAAGAAAAAGTGCGTCAGCATAAAGAGTATTAAAAATCAACGCAATTTTGCAGTAGCTTAAAACTTCTACTTTATTATACTAAAATGCGTCACAAAACTGCATACTCGAAAAAATGATAAAAAAATTAAAAAATTTATAAATTTGTAATGTACTCATTTTACTC
>NW_023485972.1:0-1375 GCF_013731165.1 Rhagoletis pomonella | reverse complement strand
AAAAGTTCAACTGATTAAAAATTAAAAAATTTTATATTTTTAATGAAGATATGAAGCCTTCGGCATGGTCGAAGACAGCACTTTCCTTATTTGTTGCTACTTATTTTTAAGATTTCGAAAGGCGTATTTTTTAAATCACTTCATGACGCAGTATCTAGCCTCTTTCTATGTCAGATTTTTCGCCCAGTTGCATTCCCAATCTCAGTCTACCATAGGCAATCCATAGAACACTATCAGAGCAAAGGATATAGAGCTAAGTGTTGATTAAAGTTAGCACATCGTTTTGGCTGATACAGCTACTTGCAATTAAAGCTGAAAAGAACAAAAAACCGGCAAATTAAAAAAAAACGATTGGTTTAAGTAAAAAACATTAGTGCCTTTTCACATGGTCCGGTTTACGGTTACCCAGCAGCCCTACAGTGGTCTTAAATAAAAAACTACAGTTGCAAATAGCATAGAGTCTACAATTCTTAACCGATTTTAGATTTTTCTTTTAATATACTGGCTAAAATTCTTAAGAGATCGCTTTTTAAATTTTTATTTGTTTATATAAAATTTTCAGTGAAAAGTGCACAGTAAGTAGCAATATTGAAGAAAAAAGATTTATAGCCCATTAAATTTCTTAAGCACTTGAAAATTGCACTTTATTATATTCAAGTTTAATCTATAAAAGTGCATAATAAAATATTTTAAAAAATTAAAACAAAAATTAATTTTGGAGCAATTTTTTTTCGTTTTGGTTTGGAGAACTGCCTGCCGGGTAACCAAACACTGGAGCGTGTGAAACGGCACATATTTTGTGAGATTAGGACTAATCAACTGCGTTTAGCTCCTGTTGGTGAGTTTTAGTAATACATAAACTAAACATACTGTTTCACTAATTTTCCCTTTTTTCTTATTTCTAATTTAAATTCGAGTATAAGTTAAGCTGATATTCTACCACAGAATGTTAAAATTATTTTTATCCAAACGTTTCATGAACATAATTATTTGTCTTGATTTATGAAGACCATACAAAATTTTGAATGAAAGTTTATTTAATTAAAAATATTGAAAAAAATTAGTATAATAGTATGTCAAGAAATGGTCAGAAATAATGGTCAAAACAGTGCCTTAGAAATGCTTATATGGTCCTCTTAAATTATATATTGCTTCTAGTTAAGGTTAGCTTAAATTTAAAGTTTATGGTTAGAAAGCTTCTCTATCGGTATGCATGATTAAAAAACTATAAAATTTCCTCAAATTCCTTTTCTTTTTCACAAGGTTCAATGAGCAATATTGTGGGCATTGTGGGCGCAAGCAGGAGATTTCAAGGTTAAGCAAATAGCATTAACATTTAGCTAGAAAAGTTAACAATAGTCATCTCAGTTTTTAG
>NW_023485971.1:0-1375 GCF_013731165.1 Rhagoletis pomonella | reverse complement strand
ACTCATGTATATATACATACTAGACTGGTGCACAAGTGGCTTGGTTTTACATAAGCAACAAGCGACCTATGCATGTGACACTGTTTGTTATGAATTACAGCAATGTAAGCGTACAACTTGAACAGCTGCGAATGAGAAATGCCATCAACATGCAACACAAATTCGTCTCTCGCGACAATGCACGAAATGCGCGCTTCTGTTTGTACATATGGATGAAAGGCAATGCTGGCAAAACATTGTCATACAAGCTTAGCCAAAAACTATCTGTGCAGTGCGTGAACTATGTTAAATGTGTGAATGTGACTTATGAATTCGAAGTTATAGCTGATAAAAAATACCACGCCTACGGGATGTGCCACGCCCCATTTTATAAACTCATTCATATACACCTTACTATAAGCACCAACCGTAACTGAGTCTGCATACCAAATTTCAAGTTCATGGGGCTTATGGTTCCGAAGTTATAGCTGATAAATATTCCACGCCTACGGGATATGCCACGCCCCCTTTTATAAACTCATTCATATACACCTTACTATTAGCACCTGCCGTAGCTGAGTCTGCGTACCAAATTTCAAGTTCATGGGACTTATGTTTCCGAAGTTATAGGTGATAAGTATTCCACGCCTATGGGATGTGCCACGCCCCCTTTTACAAACTCATTTATATATACTTTATTATAAGCGCCCACCGCCCACCATATATCTGCATCCCAAATTCAAAGTTCATGTGACTTATGATTTCGAAGTTATAGCTAATAAAAGTGCCTCGCCTATGGGATGTGCCACGGCCCCTTTTACAAACTCATTTATATATACTTACTAGACGCGTGCTTATGGTTCCGAAGCTATAGCTGATAAAAATTCCACGCCTATGGGATGTGCCACGCCCCATTTTATAAACTCATTCATATACACCTTACTATAAGCACCTACCGTAGCTGTGCCTGCATACTAAATTTTCAGTTCATATGACTTATGATTTCGAAGTTATAGCTGATACAAAATTCGACGCCTACGGGATGTGCCACGCCCTCTTTTATAAACTCATTCATATACACCTTACTATAAGCACCTACCGTATCTGTGCCTACATACCAAATTTCAAGTTCATGGGGCTTATGTTTCCGAAGTTATAGCTGATAAATAATCCACGCCTATGGGATGTGCCACGCCCCCTTTTACAAACTCATTTATATATACCTTATTATAAGCGCCCACCATAGATATATCTGCATCCCAAATTCAAAGTTCATGTGACTTATGATTTCGAAGTTATAGCTGATAAAAATGCCACGCCTATGGGATGTGCCACGCCCCCTTTTACAAACTCATGTATATATACATACTAGACTGGTGCACAAGTGGCTTGGTTT
>NW_023485970.1:0-1375 GCF_013731165.1 Rhagoletis pomonella | reverse complement strand
CTCTAATATAGCGATTATTTTTAAATTAACGCAAAAAAAAATAAAAATCCAGCGAACAAAATAAAAATCAGAATTTGTCGATAATTTTTTATAGAAAATATAAAAATTTAAAATAACGATTATTTTTTACTGAAAAAATAAAAATCTAAAATAATGATTATTTTTACCGAAAAAATTTAAATATAATATAGCGGTTATCTTATGCCGAAAACACACTAACATTAGCGCGCCTTTATTCGTGTGTAGTGACGATATGTAAATTAAATACATTTGGGCAATTCACAAGGTGTCGTATTTGTCGTGTTTGTCGTGAAGTCATGATATTTCATGACAGTTGTAAAAATGTTGTTATTGTTTTGTGAAGAAAAATAACACATGACGATACAACTCTGCAACCTATGTTTATTCGGTGTTATGTGAGGTTAAGTGCTGAGATATAATAAATAATCGTAACAGGTGTTCACAACCGTCGTGTTTTAACACAACTTTTGTTAGGAAAATATAACTTCACAACACCTTGTGAATTGCCCAATTGTACAAGTGTTTACATTTCAATACTACCATAGTCTTTGATTTCTTATTTAGTTGTTTTATAACAGTTAGAAATTATCGAAAAAAATTATCTTGCCCTAATAACGATTATATTATATAGAAATAATAAAACTCCAAAAATAATGATTATTTTATTGCGAAAAACCCAAAATATTTCGGTCATTTTCTATCGAAAAAATTAAAATTTAAATTTTTTACCGAAAAAATAAAAATCAAATATAACTATGATTTTTGATGGAAAAAATAGTACTCTAATATAGCGATTATTTTTAAATTAACGCAAAAAGAATAAAAATCCAGCGAAAAAAACAAAAATCAGAATTTGTCGATAATTTTTTATCGAAAAAATAAAAATTTAAAATAACGATTTTTTTACCGAAAAAATTAAAATCTAAAATAATGATTATTTTTACCGAAAAAATTTAAATAGAATATAGCGGTTATCTTATGCCGAAAACACACTAACACTAGCGCGCGCCTTTATTCGTGTGTAGTGACGATATGTAGATTAAGTACATTGTACAAGTGTTTACATTTCAATACTACCATAGTCTTTGATTTCTTATTTAGTTGTTATTATAACAGTTAGAAATTATCGAAAAAAATTATCCTGCCCTAATAACGATTATATTATATAGAAATAATAAAACTCCAAAAATAATGATTATTTTATAGCGAAAAAACCAAAATTTTTCGGTCATTTTCTATCGACAAAAAAAATTAAATTTTTTACCGAAAAAATAAAAATCAAATATATCGATGATTTTCGATGGGAGAAATAGTACTCTAATATAGCGATTATTTTTAAATTAACGCAAAAAAA
>NW_023485969.1:0-1375 GCF_013731165.1 Rhagoletis pomonella | reverse complement strand
CAACAAGAAAGTAGTATTGGAAAACTATCGATAGTGTATACATTCGATAGTGATAGTGCAAAATATCCGATGCTATCGAAAGTTTTCTAAAATATGTATGTTGACTTATAATACTAATACCCGGTTTCACCAATATATTTTAAGATTTATCAAACTTAGGGCCGGCTTTACAGTAACGAGTTTACTCTCATTCGGCAGTTAACTACAGGTTTGCATTGCAAAAATTTAAAGTTAACTTCCTAATTTTAGTTAACCCCCCACTGTAAAAACGGCGCTTACAGCCGCACTGAGAAACGTTCATTAAATTAGCTCTAACGGGCACTTAACTAATGATCGTTAAATCAGTTGATTAATGTTTCCTCTCAGAGTTAAAAATTATGAAATGAAAAATTTAAGAATGGCCTCAGTTGCGGCCCTTTTTTTTGTGGAATCAGTCCGAGTTCGAGTCCTAGGGCGGGAATATTTTATTTTTCCTTTTTTCAATTATTTAATTTTTTTTTGTTTAATTTTTAAAAACTAATTTTATATAAGTTTTTACTTTTTAATCTAATTTTCTTTTGATTTGTAGAATTTATTTTTTTAAAAAACAATCTAAATGTTTGATTTCATTTAATTTTTAAAAAATGTTTGCTAAAAGATAAACACAACCACTAACAGACCAATTCTGGCATCTGTCTTTCAACTCACCACAGTCTTTCGAAAGACAAAAGCCTTTTTATTCCGCCACCTATCAAGAAGGCTGTTTTCTGTATTTCGAATGACTAATTAAATAAAGTACAATAAGAAACAAGTAAGAAAGTTTAAGTTCGGATGGAGCCGAACATTAAATACCCGGCGCAAGTATTAAATATATGATTTTCACATTTCCGCTACATTTTGAGTAAATTAGCGTCCTTAAATTTCGAAATATTGAAGTTTCAAGCATTTCTGAAATCACCGTTATATGAAAAGCGGCCTCAATTTTAGTCCGATTTCAATAATTTCCAACGCTTTGCTTGTATGTGGCAAGCACCGTAACCGTACCGAGTTTGGTATAAATTGGTAGAACGGTTACCGAGATACATATATGTGATCATAAGTGGGCGGTGCCACGCCCATTTCTCAAAATTTTATCATAAACGTATTTCTTGGTAAAGAATTGTTGCAAGAATCAATTTTGAATAAATTAGCTTTAATATTTACTGATTTATCGAAGACTTCGTATTTCTCTAAATTACCGTTATATGTACTACACTGAGAGATGAAACGTTGTAATATTAAGAAAAATTGTATGAATTTGCTGGGGGAAATAAAGCATAGTAAACATGAATATTTTTTATTTGATTATCGTTTTAAAATGTTCGTATTTAAAAACAATACCTCCATACCACGCACA
>NW_023485968.1:0-1375 GCF_013731165.1 Rhagoletis pomonella | reverse complement strand
TGAATTCGCCGACAAGCTTTTTTAAAACGAATAAAAAAAAAAAAAAAATTATTATATATATAACGGGTGATTTTTTTGAGGTTAGGATTTTCATGCATTAGTATTTGACAGATCACGTGGGATTTCAGACATGGTGTCAAAGAGAAAGATGCTCAGTATGCTTTGACATTTCATCATGAATAGACTTACTAACGAGCAACGCTTGCAAATCATTGAATTTTATTACCAAAATCAGTGTTCGGTTCGAAATGTGTTTCGTGCTTTACGTCCGATTTATGGTCTACATAATCGACCAAGTGAGCAAACAATTAATGCGATTGTGACCAAGTTTCGCACTCAGTTTACTTTATTGGACATTAAACCAACCACACGAATGCGTACAGTGCGTACAGAAGAGAATATTGCGTCTGTTTCTGAGAGTGTTGCTGAAGACCGTCAAATGTCGATTCGTCGCCGTTCGCAGCAATTGGGTTTGTGTTATTCGACCACATGGAAGATTTTACGCAAAGATCTTGGTGTAAAACCGTATAAAATACAGCTCGTGCAAGAACTGAAGCCGAACGATCTGCCACAACGTCGAATTTTCAGTGAATGGGCCCTAGAAAAGTTGGCAGAAAATCCGCTTTTTTATCGACAAATTTTGTTCAGCGATGAGGCTCATTTCTGGTTGAATGGCTTCGTAAATAAGCAAAATTGCCGCATTTGGAGTGAAGAGCAACCAGAAGCCGTTCAAGAACTGCCCATGCATCCCGAAAAATGCACTGTTTGGTGTGGTTTGTACGCTGGTGGAATCATTGGACCGTATTTTTTCAAAGATGCTGTTGGACGCAACGTTACGGTGAATGGCGATCGCTATCGTTCGATGCTAACAAACTTTTTGTTGCCAAAAATGGAAGAACTGAACTTGGTTGACATGTGGTTTCAACAAGATGGCGCTACATGCCACACAGCTCGCGATTCTATGGCCATTTTGAGGGAAAACTTCGGAGAACAATTCATCTCAAGAAATGGACCGGTAAGTTGGCCACCAAGATCATGCGATTTGACGCCTTTAGACTATTTTTTGTGGGGCTACGTCAAGTCTAAAGTCTACAGAAATAAGCCAGCAACTATTCCAGCTTTGGAAGACAACATTTCCGAAGAAATTCGGGCTATTCCGGCCGAAATGCTCGAAAAAGTTGCCCAAAATTGGACTTTCCGAATGGACCACCTAAGACGCAGCCGCGGTCAACATTTAAATGAAATTATCTTCAAAAAGTAAATGTCATGGACCAATCTAACGTTTCAAATAAAGAACCGATGAGATTTTGCAAATTTTATGCGTTGCAAAGAGATGCTTTTTTTCTATTTTTTCCTCTACATCTTGAAAATATAA
>NW_023485967.1:0-1375 GCF_013731165.1 Rhagoletis pomonella | reverse complement strand
TACATTCAATAAGTACCATTGTTTCAGTTTTACAAGTATAAATGTATCCCGCAGAAACTTCCAAACCTTATCTAAAAATCAAATGTTATTTTGCTATCTCAATTTATCTTATTTTATCAACTTTTTTGCTAGCCAAAGCATGATAATTTGTAACAATTTTTAAAAAATATTTAAAACTATTGCTTAATGAAACAAACCTATTGTCAGTTGTTTTTCTAACGGGTGATTTTTTTGAGGTTAGGATTTTCATGCATTAGTATTTGACAGATCACGTGGGATTTCAGACATGGTGTCAAAGAGAAAGATGCTCAGTATGCTTTGACATTTCATCATGAATAGACTTACTAACGAGCAACGCTTGCAAATCATTGAATTTTATTACCAAAATCAGTGTTCGGTTCGAAATGTGTTTCGCGCTTTACGTCCGATTTATGGTCTACATAATCGACCAAGTGAGCAAACAATTAATGCGATTGTGACCAAGTTTCGCACTCAGTTTACTTTATTGGACATTAAACCAACCACACGAATGCGTACAGTGCGTACAGAAGAGAATATTGCGTATTGGACCGTATTTTTTCAAAGATGCTGTTGGACGCAACGTTACGGTGAATGGCGATCGCTATCGTTCGATGCTAACAAACTTTTTGTTGCCAAAAATGGAAGAACTGAACTTGGTTGACATGTGGTTTCAACAAGATGGCGCTACATGCCACACAGCTCGCGATTCTATGGCCATTTTGAGGGAAAACTTCGGAGAACAATTCATCTCAAGAAATGGACCGGTAAGTTGGCCACCAAGATCATGCGATTTGACGCCTTTAGACTATTTTTTGTGGGGCTACGTCAAGTCTAAAGTCTACAGAAATAAGCCAGCAACTATTCCAGCTTTGGAAGACAACATTTCCGAAGAAATTCGGGCTATTCCGGCCGAAATGCTCGAAAAAGTTGCCCAAAATTGGACTTTCCGAATGGACCACCTAAGACGCAGCCGCGGTCAACATTTAAATGAAATTATCTTCAAAAAGTAAATGTCATGGACCAATCTAACGTTTCAAATAAAGAACCGATGAGATTTTGCAAATTTTATGCGTTTTTTTTAAAAAAAAAAAGTTATCAAGCTCTTAAAAAATCACCCGTTAATTGCGATGTGCATAACATGCCTCTGGAAATGATATTTTAATTTATTTTACAATCAAATGTGCTGTACAGTATCGATACGTTGCTAGAATCCAATGTCATTAACTAAATTTGCTATAACTTTTCTATTTTCAAATCGATTTGCAAAAAAATTGGATCTATATACTTTGAAATTAAATAAGCTTTAACATAGCATAAAAATAAGAACAACAAGTTTGCAGCTTTTAGGTGTAAT
>NW_023485966.1:0-1375 GCF_013731165.1 Rhagoletis pomonella | reverse complement strand
AATATTTACTGGGATTATTATAGTTCAAAGTACACAAATGTAGAAAACGTACATCGATAATTTGATAAATAAAGAAAATTTTTAATAAAAATCGCGCGGTTTTTAATTAAACATTTTCGCCTGCGGCGCTTTTCCCATAAAAATCAATACTTCGATAAATAATGAAAATTTTTAATAAAAAATCGCGCTTGTCTTTTTTTTTATATAGTATTTTCAGTTTAAATGAAACCATTTTCAAATTAAGCGAAACCTTTTTCAAATTAAATGAAACCTTTTTCAGATTCAGTGAAACTTTATTCAAATTAAATGAGACATTTTTCAGATTCAATGAAACTTTATTCAAATTAAATGAAACTTTTTTCAAATTAAATGAAACTTTATTCAAATGAAATGAAACTTCTTTTTTGGATTACTTTGAATTAGCTGTTACGTGTTGCTCTCCCTTACGGTCAAGGCATGTTAAATACAGTGTTGCCGTTTCGGTCCAATTGGACCAAAGGTGGTTTCATTTCTTAAAATAAAGCTCGGGTAGTTTGGTTGGTTTGCTGCGATTTTCGAGTGGTTTTGGTAACTAGGCAAATGATATAATTTATTCATTTTATAAACCTTCAAATATCTCTGTTTTCGGGGGTACATGTAAAGGATGATGTGAAAAGGAAAAGAGAAATGGGACATGTCAAAATTATTCTTGAACCGAAGTTGAATGTTGCCGTGATTAGACTGTGCTCTAATCCATAGGGTTTGTTTAAGTTAAAAGAAAATAATTAGACAATTGTTATGCAAATGCCAAAGTTTACATTTCGCTTAAGCGAGTGAGTTAGAAGGGACAGTATTTGTGTGTTTTTACGTAGAAATCAAAAACCAACAGACTTCTACGTATGTAATGCTGTGCGTTGGGTAACAGCTTACACGCGAAGCTCATTTAACAGATTCCTTATGTGACAACTCTCAAGCAATGCCAAATATGCATAACAGAGCCTTTAGTATTAGCCAGACATGGCGCAAACGGCTACTAATAGGTTAAGTTGATTTCCTGTTCCTTAATTTAAAAATGTTTAATACTTAATTTGAATAAAGTTTCATTTAATTTCAAAAAAGTTTCATTTGGTTTGAATAAAGTTTCAGTGAATCTGAAAAAAGTTTCATTTAATTTGAATAAAGTTTCATTGAATCCGAAAAAGGCTTCATTTAATTTGAAAAAGGTTTCGCATCATCTGAAAAAGGTTTCAATTAATTTGAAAAGGGTTTCGCTTAACCTGAAAAAGGTTTCATTTAATTTGAAAAAAGTTTCGTTTAAACTGAAAATGCTATATATTGGGGGTGTTTAGCCCCATAGCCTCCTTTACTACTAATTCAACGCTGAGCAGGAAAATGG
>NW_023485965.1:0-1375 GCF_013731165.1 Rhagoletis pomonella | reverse complement strand
TTACTATCACGGAAATATGTATATATGTAATATGTGAAAAAAAAAACCAAAAAAAAAAAAATATAAAAAAAAAATAATATTTATATATACATATGTTTATACTTGCAAACTTCACATAATTACATATATACATACATATATATGTATGTACATGGAGAGAAGTAAATTCTTCTTTGCTTTTCAAGTTTCAGAGCGCATATTTGCATTATCCATTTTCTTTACTTATTTGGTGTGCGCCCTTTAGTACCTTGGGTACAGCTACGGCTAAAAAAGAAATAACGACACTCATCGTCATAAAACTCACATTATTTTTCTTTTTTGTTGTTACTGGTAAAATATTATTAACGGGTCTTGTAACGTTATGCATTTTAATGCAAGCAAAGAGATAGAGAAAAAAAAAAATTTCCAACTAAATAGGCAGCAACAACACCACAGCAAGAAGGCCTTCGACGCTACGTGGGACAACTGCATTGCCGACCTTTACTGTGAGTACACTTTTGCTTCCCGTAACTGTATTGTAGTATAAGTTGATATGCACGTACGTACATATGTATGTCTATTTCTTGTATTCTCTTAAAATTGAAAGCGGTGCACTTGTGTACGTATGAGCATATATACATAATAACAATTTGGTAATTTTTGTTTTTAATATTTTCTCTTTTGATGATCTTTTTTTTTTGTACATATCTAATTATTATATGCACATACATATATACCTATATGTCTGGCATTGCTGGTTAATGAGCTTATGAATATACTTGGATACTTGAGGTAGGTCAGGGATATATTCATAATATACACTGAAAAAAATTACAAACATTATTAGTAATATATAAGTATATATACATTAAGGTTAACTTAGTATCTTTCTTTCGCTTCTTGATACAATTAAATTAGAATTAAATATTGGCAAGGTTAGTTACCTGTTGTTCATGAGTTACTATTATGGATTGAATTCAAATAATAAATAACATGAGTATTCTGTAAATTTAACCAATTTGGTCTGATTCTCTGAGGAGGTGTAGGTGGCCAAAATGGGGCTTTACCAACAGCAACAAAGCCATAGGTGGGAGGGTACAGAGGCAGCCTACAAACGCTGAATGCGCGCTGCTAAGCATATGGGTCAGGTACATTAAGTGAATTGTTAATTGAGTTTAGGTTATACTTGTTCTTGTTGATTAGTGTGCAAAATTATTTCTGATTAGGGCTGTTGGCTGACCAGAGGTCTGTCTATCCGGTGGTCACGTTATGAACCACGACCAGCTGAAGCTTCGGGTCTGAACGCGAGTGCACACGCCGTGATCACTGGGTCCGGCCACAGACAGATCCTCGTTCGCCCTTGTACAAGTACGGTCAGCCCGCGAGGCTCATAACA
>NW_023485964.1:0-1376 GCF_013731165.1 Rhagoletis pomonella | reverse complement strand
TCCAATTTTAAACTTTAAACATAAATCACATTTGCTTCATTGGTATTCATCTTTTAGTAATGAATATTTACAAAATTATAATAAGGCATATTACATATTACTTTACACGAAATATGAACCTTTGAAAAGCAAATTTTTTAGGCAAACTTTTGGTCCTTGAACACGAAAAAAATACCCATGGTTTCAAACAAGTGTTTTCGAGATTTGTTCGAAAAACGTATTTTTAGTACATTTCGAACCTATTCGTCAATATCTCATAAAAAAATTATCCAATGAACATAAGCGACCTACAGTCCTCTTACAAAAATATATGAGTAGTCCACTTGCAAACAGCGTTATGTGATTTTATAATCATAAGCCATAAATTAAAACAAACGTCTACAACAACAAGTAACATGCAAATTGTATATTTCTTTTTTTTAATTGACAATTTGGATAAATAAGAGGCTAATAACATTAAAAATCAAAATCTCAGTGTGGTAGTTTTTGCAAATTTTATATATAGAAATTAAATATAGGGAGTTTTGAAACAGTAAGTTTTATATAGCCAGTTTTCTTAAGCTTTTCGCGTTCTCTCTTCCATGAAGGAATGTCTGCTTCTTTTTTGAGGCGTCTTCCACTAGGCACCGAAACTACCTCGTTTTCTTGCAGTTTTCCAAGTTCATCAGAAGATGGAGACTTTTAAACTTGTATAAATACGTACAATAAATATTATAGCGACTTTTGAAAGTGTATATATACATACAGTAAGTATTGTAGCGACTTTTGCAAGAGTAGCTAACATTTGATGCTATTTTTTTCAGAATATATAATGATTTTGCACTGTATTGTTAGTGGACATGAACTTTAAATACTGCTACGTTAACCACCAAAAACTAAAAATCGAAAAAATTTTACACAGAGCACTTTGCAAGTGGACTACTCATATTACTTTGCCGATTTAGATGAAAATTGTTAGTCTTTCAAGCGACCAAAATTGAAAAATTGAAATTTCCATCATTTTTTTTTTACAGTAAATGAAAATCTGATGAGAAATGTAGATGTTACGGAACACAATCTGCACAAAAAATATATATTTTTGCAAAGAGCCCATCAATACCTTTCGAATTGTTGGTCGTTTCATGAGATTTGAGGAATAACTGAAAAAGTACTAAAAATACGTTTTCGAACAAATCTCGAAAACACTTCCTTGAAACCATGGGTATTTTTTTCGTGTTCAACGACCAAAAGTTTCCCTAAAAAAATTGCTTTACAGATGTTCATATTTCGTGTAAAGTAGTATGTAATATGCCTTATTATAGTTTTGTAAACATTCATTACTAAAAGATTAATACCAATGAAGCAAATGTGATTTATGTTTAAAGTTTAAAATTGGA
>NW_023485963.1:0-1376 GCF_013731165.1 Rhagoletis pomonella | reverse complement strand
TTGGCATAACAAGAATGAAAATAGTGGAAATAAGCAAACGATAATTTGCAAGGCGTCTTAGCACGGTGCATGGGCAACTGGCTGAGTCACTGGGATCATCGGTTCGAATCCTACTGAAAGAAGTCTGATGAGGAAATGTGGTGATTTCCGAAATAGCTATCACTTCTACCATTTTGTCAAATTATTGTTGCTTTTCCACAATAAATTTTCATTTAAAAAATGGCCTCGAGCTCATTATAAAATTGTTGAATATAATTGTTAAAAGGCCAAAAAATAACAAAAAACAAATAACTTAAGGACGAGCACACCTAAAAGTTAAGCATTCTAAAAATAGAATTATTAGCACAAACCAACAAAACCAACAACCACATGATCAAGTGAATTGCAGCGGAATAGCTGCGCTTGATTGTGTTGGCATAACAAGAATGAAAATAGTGGAAATAAGCAAACGATAATTTACAAGGCGTCTTAGCACGGTGCATGGGCAACTGGCTGAGTCAGTGGGATCGTCGGTTCGAATCCTACTGAAAGAAGTCTGATGAGGAAATGTGGTGATTTCCGAAATAGCTATCACTTCTACCATTTTTTCAAATTATTGTTGCTTTTCCACAATAAATTTTCATTTAAAAAAATGGCCTCGAGCTCATTATAAAATTGTTGAATATTTTTTTGATTCAGTAAAAAGTGTATATACAAATCCATTTCCTCACGTTTTTATTAATAAATTAATTTCAATACATTTTTAACAACGCAAAACATATTTAATTTACCTATTCCTCACATTTTATTCAGTAAATGAATTTGATCTTAATGTAGAATATTAGTGTATAGTGTATACATACATACATATGTACCTAAGCATTCGGTGTGCTTAAATTAAAAAAGCATCACTAAATAACGCACCAAGCATTGAATCCTAATTATTTTGGCTTTTTGGTTTCCCAAAAGCGCTAAATTTAGAGCAAAATGCACTACCTCGGCAACAGTGAGCTGAGCACATCAATGCTCAAACAGTGATGCCAGACCAAGTATTGAGTAAATGCGCTATGCATATTTTTCTTTTAAAGCAAAAGTTCTAATTGGCGAGGGGATTGATTTTTGGTTCTTACATAGAGCACTGATAAGATTCACAAACTTATCTTAGGACTTAATTAAAATAATCAACATTATTTGTAGACGAATATATTTGTGTTCGTATGAAATAGTAGCTTATGTCGGGAGGCTGGCTTTAGTAAAATGTACCATTTCCTATATTATTTAAACCACAAGGAATTTTTTTATGAAACTTTATACGAATATTGACTTGTTAGCATCGCCATTAACCCTACTGTCTTTTACGTTTATTTTCCAAGAGTTCTTCAACGACTCGGCGCCAG
>NW_023485962.1:0-1376 GCF_013731165.1 Rhagoletis pomonella | reverse complement strand
TTTTTTTCAAACTGGTGTACAAGATATATTAGGATCTACTGGACAATTTTACCTGACATTTTTACCACAGTATATAGTATAGCGCTACGTAAACATTTTTTTGGATTCGAAGCCCCGTTCTTAAGTTATAAATTTAATTAACTGCACATTTTCATGAAAATTTATGTAATTTTTTTCTGACCACTGAGATTTTTGCAAAAAAAAGCATTTAAAATTATTTCCCTCCGTAGCGCCATAGCTACTTCCTTCTTAAATAAGCAAAACATTTTCTTATAATTTTTAAACGATGCCCAATAGAGATATCTTGTACACTATCTTGAAAACAAAGGGCTGATGGATGACTCATATCTCAGCCCTGTGTTGCCAACTTTTGGTTTTCAAAAAACACCAAAAACTTGGAAAAAAGCGTTTTACCATACTAAAAGCACCAAATGGTTTTGAATCAATGGATGCTTTTTTCATAACAGTTTTATGTATTTAACAAAAAAAAAAATTAACAATATTTACAAGAATGCATACATAAATCAATAAACAAAACTTTTTCGCTCATAACGATTGAAAAGCTACATGCTATAATGGCTCATGCTTACGACGTAATACCGAAGTACTGCACATAAAAACTGATATATCTCAAGAAAGAAAAATCGAGTCCCAACAAACGAAAATCATGCCCTAAGTAGAAATGAGCAAAAAAAGATTATGTTTTCATTATATAGCCTCAAATATCGCCGAAAACCGTGATTTTGGCACTTTGAGGTTAGGATATCTCAAAATTCTAGTGCTTGAGCAATTGTGCGGCCAAATTTGGATTCAGCACCAAGAAACGATGTGTTTTACTCAGGTGGTACAAAAATACAAATTTTTACCAGGGACCGTAACGGTTATAAGTTTTATTATAAAAATCACTTTTTAATCGTTATTAACTGAGTTTTATTACATGAGAATCATTACATTTTGAGTTTTATTTTTTACTCAGAAAATAATCGTTATGCTTTGAGTTTTATTTTTTGCTCGGAAAATAATCGTTACATTTTAAGTTATATTTTTTGCTCGCAAAATAATCGTTACGTTTTAAGTTTTATTTTTTGCTCGGAAAATAATGATTACGTTTTAAGTTTTATTTTTTGCTCGGAAAATAATCGTTATTTCTTGAGTTTTATTTTTTGCTCAGAAAATAAAACTTAATTTTTGCGTATGCGTATGCGCATGCGTCAATAGACAGGGGCGGCTGCATTGAACCTTTAACGCCACTGTGGAGTGGGTAATGAAAATACAGATACCAGGGCAGAAACAAAGAGAACCACATTTCTAAAGAAAAAGTGCAAAAAAGCGCATACGCATACGCAAAAATTAAGTTTTATTTTCTGAGCAAAAAA
>NW_023485961.1:532-1376 GCF_013731165.1 Rhagoletis pomonella | reverse complement strand
GCGCACTTGTGCACAAGGGTATATTAATTTTGTTCACATAACGGTTGTTTGTAACAGCCAAACCGAATCGAGATAGATATAGACAAATGTATACATAAATGGTCAGGATGAAAAAAAGAAATCGATTAAGCCATGTCTGTCTGTCCGTCCGTCTGTCCGTCTGTCCGTCCGTCCGTGTACACGATAACTCGAGCAAAAATTGAGATATCTCAACGAAATTTGGTATGTAGGTTTCCCTTTATCCAAGGTAGGTTGGTATTGAAAATGGGCGAAATCGGACTGTAACCACGCCCACTTCCCATATAACGGCAATTTTCGGAAATACGAAAACTGCGATATTTTAGTAACTACTGAAGATTATTAACTCAAAATTGATATTTACAACAATTTTTAGACGAAAAATAAGAATATTATAAATTTTTGGAAAATGGGCGTAGCCACGCCCACTTATGGTTACATGTGTATATCTTCGTAACCGCTGCACCAATTTCTTCCAAACTTGGCACAGTTGTTGGCCTTGGTACACCATACCAAATCTTTTAATTCGGACAATAACCACGCCCACATCCCATATAACGGTAATTTAGAGAAATATAAAATCTTCTATAAATCAGTAAATATTGAAGCTAATTTATTCAAAATTGATGCTTGCAAAAATTCTTTACCAAGAAATACTTTTATGGTAAAATTTTGGAAGATGGGCGGGGCACCGCCCACTTATGATCACATATATGTATATCGGTAACCGTTCTACCAATTTGTACCAAACTCGGTGTGGTTATTGTGCTTGCCACATGAAAGCAAAACGTTGAAAATTATTGAAATTGGACTAAAATTACGGCCG
>NW_023485961.1:0-432 GCF_013731165.1 Rhagoletis pomonella | reverse complement strand
CTTCAATATTTCGAAATTGAAGGACGCCAATTTACTCAAAATTGATACACCCCGGCTTACCATCTAGCGGTAGGTTTCGGAAAGGTGAAGAAACATATATTTAATACTTGCGCCGGGTATTTAATGTTCGGCTCCGCCCGAACTTAGACTTTCTTACTTGTTTCATTTTATATTAATGGCCCTGTTTTGGGTCAATCTAGCAAAAACCTGCCTCTAACATGTCTATAACTGACTAAAACTTAAAGCCTGCTCTAAACTTAAAGATTAATTTTAACTAGAAGAGGTTTTAACTTTCGACTATAACTACGGGCCATACATTTCAGGCGCTATGAAAAATGAGAAAAGCATGCATACGAAACGCTCAACGCGCTAATTTAGGTGTGGCTATGACATGAGAAAACTTGTTTCTTTTAGTTTGCTCCCGTCGGGAGT
>NW_023485960.1:0-1376 GCF_013731165.1 Rhagoletis pomonella | reverse complement strand
TTCAAAAGAACTAGCGTGAAACTGACTTATTATTTGAGAATTTATCTAAATTATTCCAATTATAAAATTGTGATGTAGCTTTATTCGAATTGTAATACGCAATTTAATTTCATCTGCCGATTAAAATGGATCGATCTTTGTAAATTTTAATTGGAGATTATTCAATACTATCAAAATCACCCTCTACCAACTTAAGGCCTGTATGCAGCTCTCAAGAAAAGCAAAAACTCCATATGAAATGACGTACAATAATGGCTAAAGGCCTGTATGCAGCTCTCAAGAAAAGCAAAAACTCCATATAAAAAGACGTACAAGAAATGGCTAAGAAATTTTCTTGAGTCAAATTTCCTTAAGGCAGTACGCAGTTCTTAAGAAATTTACTACGCTTTCTACTACGGTTTTCTAAAGTTTTTTGTGAAAAAAGAGCACAAGGCAACCCAGGTTTGCAGCAGAAATACATGCCCGTTCCATTATTTCTTGAGGAAAGAGTGAGGCAACAGGCTGTGAGGTATCAAAAATGTCAAAATTCCTTGGACACACACGCGAAATAATGGCAATTTTTTTCTTGACCGTTTTCTTGAGAGCTGCATACAGGGCTTAAGAAATTTTCTTGAGTCAAATTTCCTTAAGGCAGTACGCAGTTCTTAAGAAATTTAGTACGCTTTCTACTACGGGTTTCTAAAGTTTTTTGTGAAAAAAGAGCATAAGGCAACCCAGGTTTGCAACAGAAATATATGCCCGTTCCATTATTTCTTGAGGAAAGAGTGAGGCAACAGGCTGTGAAGTATCAAAAACGTCAAAATTCCTTGGACACACACACGAAATAATTGCAATCTTTTCTTGACCGTTTTCTTGAGAGCTGCATACAGGCCATTAATTTTTACATATTTCGTCTGTTTTCCCATAATTTGATAAAATACTTCTTCCTAGTTACGACTTAGTTGCAGCTGCAGCCGAAACTAAATTTTAAGTTGGTACTTAGCCAGAAAAGTCGAAACTAAGGCGACTATGAATAGCTTTAGTTGTGACTTAGAATAGTTTCGACTTAGTTGAGTACTAAATATGACTATGAATATGCGCCAATTGATTAATCTGGGTTGAACGTTTTGATATGGAGAATTAAAATTTTAAATATTGTGAACTGTGGGCACTTCAATTGATACAAGTATATGATATTTATTTACGTACGTTATATACATTGGGGGTGTTCACAGTTCGTTTCAAATAGTGTCTCAAAATGTAGACGTCTACATTTTAAGACGTTTTCTAACCGTAAAATCTGTGGTGTTGTTGTTTCCCATACAAAATTGGAAAACGACGCCGTATACATTTTGTCACACTCAAAGGTATGTTTTTTACGCGTCTACATTTTGCAA
>NW_023485959.1:0-1376 GCF_013731165.1 Rhagoletis pomonella | reverse complement strand
CCACACTCCACGCCACCTTTAAATCAGCACCAATAAAAGCAAATAATAAAAAAATCAGATACTGGCTTCTCTGCACTCTGACGATCTTAAAAATGAAACAAGGAAGACGATTTACGGTTATGCATCTAAAATGTCCGGTCGCTCGGTAGGGAAAGTTTCTCTAACCAATTTCTGGATGCACTCGACCAATGCAAGGCAACATAAAATACGATGAGCGCTGCCTGGCTGCATGAAATGTTCAGCGACTTTACTTGTCTCCCTGTCTTGTTCTCCTACTCCCGGAGTATAAGTGTTATCAGACCCTGACAATAATTATATAAGTTCCTGCAAGGACCCCTGTCACAATGTTAAAATCGTGCTTAGCGACTTGAGTAGCCAGAGTTGGCTAGGAAGGATAATATTTCGTCCAAGATTCGGCAAATAAAGCTTTGATAACAGCAATTTCAACAACGGGAGAGGGTGATCAACTTTGATGCGTCACGGAACAGCGGGCCAACGAGCGTGATTCCATCTTCCTCTCACTTCGCACCGCCGCGGAAGAGGTGGACAATTGACGGAAATAGATGGGGCGCCTTTTAGAGATAAGAAAAGAGGAGCAGAAATACGTTGGTCAGGAAATTGGTGTTTGTAAGTTCAAAGTCGAAATTGGTATGTACATTCAGAGTAAATTTGAGATAGTATGTAGGAATCACTAATCCACGTTTTAAACGCCTGTAGAGCGTTTGATGAATCAGAACCTAAGCCAATGTATAAGTTCGAAGGTAATGACCTCGACACACACGAGACAAGGTAAAAACCGCAATATTGCACCCGCAGTCGACTATAGTATATTACAACGGTTGGTTAGCAAAGTGCAGCTCTTTTTACTTTCTCTTTGCTTAGCAACATTTTGGCTATTTTTACTTATTAAAATACACATTTCTTTGCTGGACATTCATGTCATTGTGTTGTTTTTTTATTCCTTTTACACGTACGCAAATTGAGATCGGAACATTACCCGTAATAGGAGAATGAAAATTGGCTTTCTGACTTAATGTTCTTTACCGATATGATGGAACATTTGCAAAACTTGAATTTGTGTCCACAAGGAAAGAAAAAAAAATGTTTTTGTTAATGTTTTTGATTTGTCGCAAATTATTTTAAGTTTTGAAACTAAACTACGTCTAGAAAAATATATTGCACAGAGTTTGAAAAAAGGATTTATCGATTTAAAATTATTTAAATGCACGTTTTCATACTTCATAAACCCTTTTTTATGTAATATAATTTAAAATATCCGAAATACTCCTTTTTAAGAAAAGCGAAGAAGAGTTGGAATTTTTGGAATTTAAAGAAGAAGGCACTGGAAATGCAAGATAAAGCTATTTTACAACGTA
>NW_023485958.1:0-1376 GCF_013731165.1 Rhagoletis pomonella | reverse complement strand
TGAGCATTTATGTATACATTTGTCTATATCTATCTCGATTCGTTTTGGCTGTTACTAACAACCGTTATGTGAACAAAATTAATATACCCTTGTACACAAGTGCGCTCGAGTATAAAAATTTAATAGGGTTGCCACCACTCGAAAAAAATCTTTAAGGTATTTCGACTGAAATAAGTCTGTGTATATTGGATTTCTGTAGAACAACGATACTCACCAATTTTTAAATTTCCACCAACTATGCCATACAGTTTCAAAGACAGATTCACCATCGAACCGGATCATTGTTGCTGCCAGGGAGTGAATGGAAAAAAGTTCTTCAAATTTTTTTCGTTGCGCGATTAACGTCAATGGAGTGGGCATTTTTGTATCTGAATACTACATACATCAACTACACTAATAAAATTATAGTTTAAAAAACTAAAAACTCCCCATTATAATTGCCATTCGTACTTGAGAATAGAAATCGCTGCATCTTTTAGGCGCATCAATATTACATAGTTACATTCCGAGCTAATAAAAAGCTCTTAAAAAATTATAATATAGGGATGGGTGAAGCGCATCTTCACGACAATCTACCGCAAAAGGATTGCATCGATGCAATAAGTGCTATTGGCCTTTATGGACTAATGTTTTGAGTTTTGCTATTATAATAGCATAATTATTAACGCATGGAAACTTGACTGTCCCATTCGAGTGAAGGCGCTGAGGAAAAAGAAGTGAGAGACATTAAGGACTTAGCAAGATTATCTCCACCCAATAAATCTTCAAGCTAAAGGGATGCTATAAGAATAAGATAATGGGCTGTTTTTGCTTACGCGTAAAAGCACATTTAGCGCATCCATACAAAATTCGTCACCTAAATGCAACTAAATGCAACTCCATTTTTGCATTAAGAATCTAAATGCTAAAAGCAACCCTGTGATCTTCCAAAATTTCCACGATTCGAACATGGTTTAAAGAGAAAAAGTGGCAACATTGCTTTTTCGAGTATACAGTTGCTAGCTGCGTTTCAGTGATGGCCGATCGAGATTTCTTTTATTTTACATTACATATTTGGATAAAGAAAAGTTAAACAAATTCAACATCGATGTGATGCTGATAGAAATCTGGATCAATTTGTGATCAACTCTGTTTGTTTTGTTTCCTAATTAAGTGAGGAAATTTTAATTGACAGCACCGACAAATGAATATATACACAAACAAATGTTCGGTTATGGTTAAAACAATTCAAGTTTTTGTATTGAATTTTTGGTTTAAAATTTATTTTTTTCTTTCAGTAGGGTTTTTGCACATTATCTTCTGCGTGAGAATTGATCGTAATATATACGGATCTAAATAAGAGACTGGAACACGGCTGTTTGTCAAAAGCATACGAT
>NW_023485957.1:0-1376 GCF_013731165.1 Rhagoletis pomonella | reverse complement strand
ACAAAGACAAAGACAAAGACAAAGACAAAGACAAAGACAAAGACAAATATTTCTTAAATGCTTATTGATTTTTTATAAAATTAAAATTTCAAATTTTGTGTAAAAATTATAAAAACTGCAAATTTTTAAAAAATTTTAAACTTATGAATTATAGGTATGTATTTAATTTTTCAGCCAAATAAATTTTCGGATAGCAAAGTACAGCTTCTCGCTGATTTCTAAGATTTTTTGGCTGACAGTGTCATGCATTTTCTTCCATTCAAAGTACGTACGAACATTTTTTATAAAATTTATTTGGCTGCAAAAGTTTGTACTAAATTTTTTTCTAAAGTTTTTGATTTTGCTTGCACAAAGCTTGAAATTTAGAATTACATAGTTTTTTGTTAGTTAAAGAGCTATACTTTTATAAAAAATTAACAAACAGTGAAAACACTAAAAATAGTCGAAACTTGTTAAACATGTGTATAAGTTGGTCTGGCGTCCCAATTGATAGTTTAGCACTATTTTTAAGGTGAAGTACCCTCAAAGAGCTCAGGAGTCTAGCTGCGTATATTCTTATCAACCAATTATTTAAAATATTTGTAAAACTAGCAGCTATCAAGATTCCACAGTAGCACTTAATACGAGTATGTCTAAGTGCTAAGGAATTTCACTTGATAATATTAATTTCTGTCTACCGCTCAGAATAAATCTTGCAATAATTCACTTCTGTGCTGTAATACAAAAAATATACATACATAAACATATGTAGCTTAATGGTGTACCATATGGTAACAACTTCAATCATCAAGTGCGCCACTTTCTCACGCTTCGTATTATCTAATTATTCTTCTTTCGCACTATTACCTACATAAATTTTCACATAGTCCACTAATTTATCCAAGCCACAATTAACGTCACGTCGTTCGCTTCTCTATAGATAAACATGTCTATGTATGTATGAACATGCATATATACTAGTATAAGCACTTATATTATCCTAGGGTGCCTTGGATATCAGCGAAATATCTATTTATCTTGAGATCATGAAAAACTTAGAGAAATAACATTTTGCCCACGAAATGGACTTGAGCGACCTTCAACATTTTTTTTATCAAGTTAGGTAGTTTAATTTTTTACCAAATTTCGTTAGCATAAATAAAAACAAAAATTTTTTTTTGGGTCACCCTAATGCATACATGTGTGCATATTTTGCAAATAAACTGCTCACCTGTTACTAAATAAGAGTAACTTAGAAATGCGTTGAAGCTTTTGTGCGATTAATTTATGCCAACACGAGTTTGTTCATGGCACATTAAGCTACACGAGCCGCACCATGTGTGAGCGTTAGGGGGGCATTGTAGTGCGGCAGTGCTGGAAGGAAGTAGATATAAACA
>NW_023485956.1:0-1376 GCF_013731165.1 Rhagoletis pomonella | reverse complement strand
GCATTCGGAGAAAGATATTGCGGAAGATTTACGGGCCTTTACGCGTTGGTGATGGCGACTACGGCAGACGATGGAACGATGAACTGTATGAGTTTTACAACGACATGGACATAGTGTAGCGAATTAAAATACAGCGGCTCCGCTGGCTTGGCCATGCCGTTCGAATGGACACCGACGCTCCAGCTCTGAAAGTATTCAACTCGGAACCCACTGGTGGTAGCAGAGAAAGAGGGATGCCCCCACTGCTATGGAAAGACCAGGTGGAGAAGAGCTTGGCTTCATTTGGCATTTCCAATTGGCGTCAGTTGGCACAGAAGAGAAACGACTGGCGTGCTTTGTTGAACTCGGAAAAATTACTTAGGCGGTTACAGAGCCAAATAAGAAGACGAAGAAAAATTAATTAATTTATACAGTGCCTGGAAAAAGTATTGGCACAGAGAATTTTTCGCAATGTATGCATAGTTTCTTACGTGAATTTCTATTCGCACATTTTTTTATAAAAGGATAGTTAGTATGAAGTCCTACTTTCAAATCAGATTTTTGAGAAAAATTCTAAGTATGCAGTTTTATATCCCATTAAATTTTAGTATAACAAAATGCAAGCTTGAATTTGCCAAAAAACCTCTTTGTTTTTTGGCAATTTTTCACGCAGTTTTTCCTTACAAAAAAAAAAAAAAAACACTGTAGATATCCTTTGCATGGAGACACTGCGTGAAAAAATTGCAAAAATCAACGCGGTATTCTGGCAACTTCAAACTTGCACTTTGTTATGCTAAAATTTAATGGGATATAAAACTGCATAC
Organism: Rhagoletis pomonella; assembly: GCF_013731165.1. Taxonomy (NCBI): domain Eukaryota; kingdom Metazoa; phylum Arthropoda; class Insecta; order Diptera; family Tephritidae; genus Rhagoletis; species Rhagoletis pomonella. The sequence continues at coordinate 573 of NW_023485956.1, read as the reverse complement.
TTGGAATTTTTCTCAAAAATCTGTTTTGAAAGTAGGACTTCACACCAATTTCAAAAATTAATGCATTAATTTCTTACATTAACATTTAAAATGCTATGCATTCACAAAATTAATTTCACAACTCTGCTTCACACTAACTATATTTTTATAATAAAATGTGCGAAAAGAAATTCAAGTAAGAAGCTTTGCATACATTGCGAAAACTTCTCTGTGCCAATACCGGCACTATAAATATCTATTAGTTATGCTCCCAATTATAAATTCATTCAATAAAAGAACTCCAAGAATTTCAATTAATTAATTGCCATTATTTATAGCAGTTAAAAGTAGTAGATAAAGCAGCGTGAAAAAAAAAACGTTTTTTGACGTAAATCAATCGTTTACGAGTCTCGTTTACAATCGTAAACTATGATAGTAACAACTTTTTATCTGGTTTTTCTTCAGGAAAGTATCCAGTATTTTGCTGGCTGGGTATTCACAGAACTCACATTTGAACAAACTCACATTGAAAACACAAAAAAGAAATTGTCATTATTTTAACACATAAATAACAAATAAATTAACAATTCAAAG
>NW_023485955.1:0-1376 GCF_013731165.1 Rhagoletis pomonella | reverse complement strand
GTTTATGACATTCGATACGATACTAGCGTTCTGGTACTCGATTCCAAAAAATATCGTTTTAAAACTATCGAGTAGAAAATATCGGAATCGAATGCCAAAAGTATCGATATGGTATCGTATCGTATCGAAATTCGTGTCCCTAAAATCTGTATCGTTCAATTTAAAAAAATTAGAAGTCAAATTAAAGGCTTGTCCTTTGGGTCTGCAACATAGTTTTAGTTCTATGAAAGGAGTTGCCACAGGTTAGAAAATCAAATTGGGCGTTAAAGCCCAGTATGCAGCTCTCAAGAAAACGGTCAAGAAAAAATTGCCATTATTTCGTGTGTGTGTCCAAGTAATTTTAACATTTTTGGGAACGGGCATATAGTTCTGTTGCAAACCTGGGTTGCCTTCTGCTCTTTTTTCACAAAAAACTTTAGAAAACCGTAGTAGAAAGCGTAGTAAATTCCTTAATTACTGCGTACTGCCTTAAAGCTGAAGCACAACACCGGCGAACGGCAAATTTTTCGTCGCGAATGTTCGCCGAAATAATCAAAACACACTGATTTATATGAGAACGCGCACAACCAAAGCAAACGACGAAGTTTGCTCGACGACTGTTCGCGACGATAGATTTATTTCTATCGCCGCGGTCAACGGCAACGACAAAAAAAGGCCATGATGACCATACTTTAAAAGTTATCGTAATTTTTGTTTAAAAGTAAAATAATATACTTTATATTTTTCTATCAGAGATTATTCTAGTAAAACGTAAGTTTACTAGTAGTTATATTTAAAGACTATTTCTATATTTTAAACTTCTTCTTGCTGGTATTTTCCCTCTTCGTTGTAAAAGCTTCCTTCTTGAAACATGGTCACCTTATCAACTGACAGCATTCGAACCGCTCGATACCGCGCTATTTGTGTTTCAGTAAGCGAATTAGCTGGGCGAAAGTTGGTTGTCGGCATCGCTCTGCTGGGCGAAATTTGCCGTTCGCCGCGTGTTGTGTTTCAAGCATTAAGGAAATTTGACTAAAGAAAATTTCTTAAGCCCTGTATGCAGTGTTGCCAGAACTTTTTGGGGTGACCGGCTAGATTGGACAAAAAAAACGGCTAAAAACGGCTAAAATGTTTCAACTAGAATTAACTTTTTTTTAATACATAAATTACAATCAGTGTTGCCAGAACTTTTTGGGCCGACCGGCAAGATTGGCAAAAAAAAGCGGCTAAAAACAGCCAAAATGTTTTAGTGAAATTTCACATAGACTCTGGCAAAAAACGGCTAAAATGTTTTAGTGAAAATTCACATGCTTTATTTAAATAAATCGCAAGAAACGAAAGACTAGTTAACACCATTTATTTATATCGAGTGTATATTCCTCATCATCAAATGAATC
>NW_023485954.1:0-1376 GCF_013731165.1 Rhagoletis pomonella | reverse complement strand
AAAAAGCTGCAACTAACTTTAAAGTCGACTTTATTTTGACTATGACTACGGGCCAATGTGGGTGCCCTACGAACGTGATGGAAGGACCAAGTGCAGATGGGCCTAAACTGCAATCAGCTGTTCGACATTTATTCAATTCTAAATCCGCCCGCTGTCGAAAGGCATAACAACAGCATGATGCAACAATACAAGGTGGTATCAGTAGTGACAGCTCTATTTGCCACTGCCTTAGCTCAGTAGAATGAGAAGAAAAATGTGAAGAAATTAATCCCCATTTGGGGGGAAAACATAAAATTTCACATTTTCCCCTAAACAAAATTTGCTTTTTTATAGTATATTCGTAAAATACCTTTTTAAGAAATCGAAATGTGAATACTGAGAAAAAGGAAAAACATTCAACTATGTTATTAGGCAAAGAATTGTTAAAGAAATAACACTGTTTCACCTAAGGCGGTCAATATGGCGGAATTAGAGCGAGAAGCTGCCAGCCGATAGCACCTTGTATTATTGCATCATGTAACAACAGCGTTTTCGACTAAATTATTAATGGCCCCGTCAGAATGGGTACTTTGCGTACCTTCCGCTCAAGGATAAAACTGACAATTGAGTAGACTGTATGTGTTTGCATAGAAAGCGACGGGCCCAACGAACGTTGGCCACCACTCAACTTTTGACGCACGTAAGTCCGTCACTGCTGACAGTTGTATAACCCCGTGTTTACACAAGACAAGACCAATGAGGATATGCACATAATTTACTCGTTGTTTGAATAAAATAGGCATCCAGACAATAAACTGTCTGCCAGAGACAGTGATGAAGACATCAAGAGAAGTGGGAATATATTAGCAAAATATGTGAATGTTTTGCTATTGTATCTGATAAATTGACTTGTGTAAACTCATGTACGCGGCCATAAGGAACAGCAGACGCAACACCTTCATTGTCGCGTATCTCTACGGTACGTACGCCTCTTCCTTTGCATACTTTTCCGTTATTGACGTACAAGTACCCATTCTGACGGCCCCATAATTATTTTAGATTTCTCACGGTACGGATTTACGGTATTCCGAATTTCTTCTTATAGGCAAAATGCCTCGAATCAGCTGTTCATAAAAACAGTTTACCAGACTAAAACTATGTTCACATATCAATATTATCTCAATCAAAGCTCGTTTTTTAATCACCCCGTTTACACAGGCAAATCTCAGATTATTAGCCCTCAAATTTGTTGTGCTTGTTATTCTCACATCTCAAGGAAAAGTTATGTTGCTTCTCTGTGCCACCGTGATCACGTTTTTCTGCTATAATAAGCAATATAAATATATTTTAACTTAAAATTTTATTAAAAATACCTTTTTTTTTTTTTTTTTTTTTTT
>NW_023485953.1:0-1376 GCF_013731165.1 Rhagoletis pomonella | reverse complement strand
CGTACTAGTAAAACAAAATAGTAGTCCAATAGAATCCGAAAAAAATCGGTTTGAGACCAGTTAAAATATAAATAAAAACATCCAAATTAACGTTTTAATATATTTTATTTCATATAAAAATTGCATACAAAACTAGCTTTTTATTTAAATTTAGCGTTTGAATTAAAATGCTTAATCATCCTTCGGAAACCAACAAAACAAATAAAATAAATAGATATTGCTATAAAAATAAAAAATAAAATTCATTAGATACATACATGGCATCTTAAACAAGTGGTAATATATACTAAGAGTAAAAGAGTAAACAAAATTCTTATATAACGATTTGGTTAGTTAAATTAATATAAATTCATTTAAAATGAAGCACATTTCAGTCATATTTGTAGGTTTCTCAGGCTCTAAGTACATCTGTACATACATATATCTAAATGAAAGGTGGTAACAATTTTAACGTAATTATACATGATTTCTTTGGAAAAAATAAAAACAAAATGGAAACATCCAAACCAAAAAAAAATAAATTATGCATACATAAAAATTCATTGCGTACATAAATTTGAAAAAACTTTTCAATTTCTTTTGTAAGCTTCTTTCAGGCACAGTAGTTGGTAGGTATTCAAAAATGAATTTAAATTTGCACTATTGGTAAATATATTCTAATTAAAACTAACACAAATTCTCAAAAAAAAAAAATCAATAAAAAATAAAAATTTGGGTATTCATTAAAAAAAGAAATAAAGCCAGTTAAACATCGTGATTTTTATTTGATGAACCCGGTTGCTGCGAAGATTTTTCCGTGAGAGCCCTTTTTTGAAAAAACCTCTTCTTGTTCAACTGGAGTGCTTTTCTTAGTTGCGTTTCTGGTTCATCGGCGCTGGTAAAGCTTATTATAGATTCTGAAACAAAATACATTAATTAAAATATGTACATTTATCTTGCTATTATGTATAAGTTCATTACCCAAAAAAACCGCATAGAAATTTTTATATTCCTTGAGGCTCTTTTTTCCGTGGGTTCCGTCTACGTTGTACTCCATTATTATGTCAGTACTGAACACGTATTTCAGGTTTTTGCTGAGTGAGTGTTGAAGCAGAGTTCTTATTACAGAAATCTGTCGAAAATAAACTTAATACATTACATTCCGAAATTTTTCGTGATCGAAGACAATACCCACCAACATGGAACGGGTTTCCGGTACCACTTTTTCATTAATCTTAATTAAGTCTTCTGTAGAGGTCAGAGGAAAACCAGATTTAATCGACGCTGCCGTAGAATCTTGTCGAACCAATTTTTCTGTAACTACTTTTTGCTCTGCCAGCGCCGACATTACCGAAGAATTTTGGGCAGTCATGGTTGCTAAAAACAATACAGCTTAA
>NW_023485952.1:0-1377 GCF_013731165.1 Rhagoletis pomonella | reverse complement strand
AAAAAAAACGCATTGGGCATTTATTTTTCAACTAAATAAAAAAATTTAAAACTACAAACGGTTCTGGAACAGAATTCATCAAAGTTTAAGCGGTAGCTGTAAACAGCTTCATATAAATTTTTTTAAAAACTCATTACGCACTTATTTTTTAACTAAAAAAAAAAAATTTGAAACTACAATCAACTGTAGCTGTAAAAAGCTTCCTATCAATTAAAAACAAATCGCATTATGCACTTATTTTTCAACTAAAAAAAATGTTTAAAACTACAACCAACTACAAACGATTCTGGACCTGAGTTCATTAAAATTGAAGCTGTAGCTGTAAAAAGCTTCCTATCAATTAAAAACAAAACGCATTATGCACTTATTTTTCAACTAAAAAAAAGTTTTAAAACTACAATCAACTACAAACGATTCTGGACCAGAATTCATTAAAATTTAGGCGGTAGCTGTAAAAAGCTTCATATAAATTTAAAAAAATCGCACTACGCACTTATTTTTCAACCAAAAAAATAAATTTTAAAACTACAATCAACTACAAACGATTCGGGACCTGAATTCATTAAAATTGAAGCTGTAGCTGTAAAAAGCTTCATATGAATTTAAAAAAACGCATTACTCACTTATTTTTCAACTAAAAAAAAGTTCTAAAACTACAATCAACTACAAATGATTCTGGACAAGAATTCATTAAAGTTTAGGCGGTAGATGTAAAAAGCTTCATATAAATTAAAAAAAAACGCACTACGCACTTATTTTTCAACTAAAAAAATAAATTTTAAAACTACAATCAACTACAAACGATTCTGGAACTGAATTCATTAAAGTTTAAGCGGTAGCTGTAAAAAGCTTCATATAAATTAAAAAAAACGCATTACGCACTTATTTTTCAACTAAAAAAATAAATTTTAAAACTACAATCAACTACAAACGATTCAGGACCAGAATTCATTAAATTTTAAGCGGTAGCTGTAAAAAGCTTCATATAAATTTAAAAAAAACCCATTACGCACTTATTTTCCAACTAAAAAAAAAAAATTTAAAACTTCAATCAACTAGAAACGATTCTGGACCTGACTTCATTAAAATTTAAGCGGTAGCTGTAAAAAGCTTCATATGAATTAAAAAAAAACGCATTACGCACTTATTTTTCAACAAAAAAAAATTTTTAATTATAATCAACTACAAACGATTCTGGACCTGAATTCATTAAAATTTAGGCGGTAGCTGTAAAAAGCTTCATATGAATTTTTTACAAACGCACTTATTTTTCCACAAAAAAAAAATTTAAAACTACAATCAACTACAAACGATTCTGGACCTGAATTCATTAAAATTGAAGCTTTTTACAGCTACAGCTTCAATTTTAATGAATTC
>NW_023485951.1:0-1377 GCF_013731165.1 Rhagoletis pomonella | reverse complement strand
TATGGGATGTGGGCGTGGTTATTGTCCGATTTTAAAAATTGTCGGCCATTTGGTATGTTGTAGCAGGGCCAACAACTGTGCCAAGTTTGGAAGAAATTGGTGCAGCGGTTACCAAGATATACACCTGTAACCATAAGTAGGCGTGGCTACGCCCATTTGCCAAAATTTTTTAATATTCTTATGTTTCGTCTCAAACTCATTGTAAATATCAATTTTGAGTGAATTATCTTCAGTAGTTACTAAAATATCGCACTTTTCGTATTTCTGAAAATTACCGTTATATGGGAGGTAGGCGTGGTTATTGTCCGATTTCGCCCATTTTCAATACCATCCGTCCTATGCCCAAAAGAAGTCCACGTACCAAGTTTCGTTAAGATATCTAAATTTTTACTCGAGTTATCGTGTGCACAGACGGACGGGCGGACGGACGGACGGACGGACGGACGGACAGACAGTCACCGCTTAATCGATTTCTCTTTTCATTCTGATCATTTATGTATACATTTGTCTATATCTATCTCGATTCGTTTTGCCTGTTACAAACAACCGTTATGTGAACAAAGTTATAATACCCTTGTGCACAAGTGCGCTCGGGTATAAAAATAGCCAAGTGAGAAAGGGGGCCGTGAAGGTCAGATTAAATCGACCTGTTGCACCATTGAGTATATCGAACGCTCCTGCGTTGCAATTGGCCCAATGGATGTGATTTTCCAATATTATTATGCGTTCAAACTTTTAAGGTATTTCGTCTGAAATAAGTATATGTATATTGCATTTCTGTAGAACAATGATTCGCACCCATTTTGAAATTGCCACCTACTATACTGTAAAGCTTCTAGGACATTCCCTATAGAACCGGGTCATTGTTGCCGCCAGGGAGTGAAGAGGAAAAAATTTATTTCGCTTTGCGAATAACCGTGCTATGTAATGCCGCACAACTGGAGAATTTCGAGAACGGATATAACACTTTCGTTAGGTTATTTAAAGCGGCAAATGACCACCAAACCTTAATCTTACAAAGACAAATGTGCCAATGAAAATCGTAAACGTGAATTGTTGGTGAAAATGTTGGACCAAAAAGTTTCAATAAAATACATAAAAATTTTGGGCGGGACGAAGTTCGCCGGGTCTGCTAGTATTTACATACAGTGACGAGCAAAACTGTAACATGGTGTAACACTTTTTATTTCAGCCACCGCTATCTTTCCAAGTTCTAACGACTTTCATACTTTTGTTGTATATTCTTCTTGGTACACCCCTACTCCCTCTCTCACAAAGATTTGAAGTCAATCCAATAACAATAATAAAACCAGCAGACAAAAATGTAAATTAAGGCAAATGTTAAAGTTTTGCACTCACTCTCACTTTTGCATTTTA
>NW_023485950.1:0-1377 GCF_013731165.1 Rhagoletis pomonella | reverse complement strand
TTTAAATGAAATTAATTGGTGCTCGTATGTTTGTACACACATATGTAACGGGTGATTTTTTAAGAGCTTGATAACTTTTTTTTTAAAAAAAACGCATAAAATTTGCAAATCTCATCGGTTCTTTATTTGAAACGTTAGATTGGTCCATGACATTTACTTTTTGAAGATAATTTCATTTAAATGTTGACCGCGGCTGCGTCTTAGGTGGTCCATTCGGAAAGTCCAATTTTGGGCAACTTTTTCGAGCATTTCGGCCGGAATAGCCCGAATTTCTTCGGAAATGTTGTCTTCCAAAGCTGGAAGACTTTAGACTTGACGTAGCCCCACAAAAAATAGTCTAAAGGCGTCAAATCGCATGATCTTGGTGGCCAACTTACCGGTCCATTTCTTGAGATGAATTGTTCTCCGAAGTTTTCCCTCAAAATGGCCATAGAATCGCGAGCTGTGTGGCATGTAGCGCCATCTTGTTGAAACCACATGTCAACCAAGTTCAGTTCTTCCATTTTTGGCAACAAAAAGTTTGTTAGCATCGAACGATAGCGATCGCCATTCACCGTAACGTTGCGTCCAACAGCATCTTTGAAAAAATACGGTCCAATGATTCCACCAGCGTACAAACCACACCAAACAGTGCATTTTTCGGGATGCATGGGCAGTTCTTGAACGGCTTCTGGTTGCTCTTCACTCCAAATGCGGCAATTTTGCTTATTTACGAAGCCATTCAACCAGAAATGAGCCTCATCGCTGAACAAAATTTGTCGATAAAAAAGCGGATTTTCTGCCAACTTTTCTAGGGCCCATTCACTGAAAATTCGACGTTGTGGCAGATCGTTCGGCTTCAGTTCTTGCACGAGCTGTATTTTATACGGTTTTACACCAAGATCTTTGCGTAAAATCTTCCATGTGGTCGAATAACACAAACCCAATTGCTGCGAACGGCGACGAATCGACATTTCACGGTCTTCAGCAACACTCTCAGAAACAGACGCAATATTCTCTTCTGTACGCACTGTACGCATTCGTGTGGTTGGTTTAATGTCCAATAAAGTAAACTGAGTGCGAAACTTGGTCACAATCGCATTAATTGTTTGCTCACTTGGTCGATTATGTAGACCATAAATCGGACGTAAAGCGCGAAACACATTTCGAACCGAACACTGATTTTGGTAATAAAATTCAATGATTTGCAAGCGTTGCTCGTTAGTAAGTCTATTCATGATGAAATTTCAAAGCATACTGAGCATCTTTCTCTTTGACACCATGTCTGAAATCCCACGTGATCTGTCAAATACTAATGCATGAAAATCCTAACCTCAAAAAAATCACCCGTTATAAGCATGTATGTGCACCAATCTATTAATATCGTTGAATTATTTT
>NW_023485949.1:0-1377 GCF_013731165.1 Rhagoletis pomonella | reverse complement strand
AGTTTTTTCTGACGATCCTAGTACCTGATAAGAAAAATATAGTTCCATTTTAAAATTTTTACGAATACTGGAATTCTTGGAGTTTAAAAATTTGTAGCGATTATTATTATAAAAACACATGCATTTATTGCTTTATTACAATAAACTAGAGAATTTTTCTTTCCGTGTTATCAATAACAAGTTTGATTTTTTGCATTTTTTCATTAAAAAATAAAAAATCTGGAATGATTAATTAATTTGTCAGAAACTATAAGCCCTGTCGGAAAGTGATGTACAGGGAACGGATTTTTAGGACCTAAAAACCTATAAAAAAGGCAAAATAAAGTAACGAAATAGGCTGGAAAAGGCAAAATAAAATAGCGAAAAAGGCAGGAAAAGGCACTAGGTATTGCAAAAAAGGCAAAACAAAATAGCGAAAAAGGCAGGAAAAGGCAAAAACAAAGGTATTGCCAAAAAAGCAAAATAAGGCAATAAAAAAAGACAGAAAATACGAAGAACAATCAAAAAATATATTTATTTTAGAAATTTTTATATTACAAGTAAAAAAAGAAAAACTATGAACTACTAGTTTCATTATATGAAAAATTTGTACTTTAACTCTTTGACTATTTTATCCTTTCGAGTTTCTAACTCATAAAACTTTAATCTGTATAGTTGTAGTAACATTGAACCACAAGATGCATTTTGAAGTTTTCTGGCAGCATTTTCATTCGATTTTCGCGAAGAAAAGCCTTGAATGTACTAAATGTGCGCTCGAAGTAAGTTGATACAAGTGTGGCCCAATTTAAATATGGAACGTTTGAAACGTTCATATTATCAGAAATAAGGGCGTTTTCCTCGCCTTTTACAATTTTATACACACCCCTTATTGTCTTCAAGCCTACGTTAGCTGAGAAACACCAATTGGCAAGAGGTCCCTGCGCTTCTATAAGCCGCATGGGCATGTGTATATTTTTTAATCTTAAAAAAAAAATTGTAAATGCTATAATCACTTTTTTAAAGGTAGAAAAGGCAAAAAAAGGCAAATATCTTAAAAAAGGCAAATATCTTAAAAAAAGCAAAAAAAGGCAACATCAAATGTGTATATATGGAATCAGGGAAAGCTAAATCGTGGACATTCTTAATCGAATATACTCTATCTCTTTAGCAGAAAAAAAGGCAATTTCCACAAAATCCGTTCCCTGGTGATGTATATACGGTTTATGAAGAACTTTTTAGCTTTCATTTGCCGTATTTTATATTAAGATTTTTAAATTGGTTCGTAAGATATACGTGATTAAAAGGAACCAATTTTGCTTTAAGCTGAATAACGGTAAATTGCAAATATCTCGAAAACGTATCCATACAAAAAAAAAGTTAACTCGATTTTCGGATTGG
>NW_023485948.1:0-1377 GCF_013731165.1 Rhagoletis pomonella | reverse complement strand
GGATTTCACCAAGTAGTGCCCTCATAATCTTTTCTTCCTGGAGCAACCATTTTTTCGTCGGAATCCGGGGGGCCGCATTTTATACCTACTGCCAGGTGAAGGTTGTCCTGCCGCCCACTATGGGTCAGACGTAGACCGGGGAGCCGCCCCACTGGGGAACAGACGCTTCTGGATTTGTCGGTGCGTTTTCAAACGCGAATATTGGGGTCCCGTACGTAGTGGTCCACCCGTCTTCACGGACTGGTCATCCTGAGCGTTAGTCGATGCACGTCACGTACAGTCCGGGTCCAGTCCTCGCTACGGGAGCTCAGCCTTGAGCGAGGATATACCGCCTCGCACCTGTCGACAGAGCCTCGTTAGCGATAACAGGGACCACCAAGCCTTGACGAGAAGTGGGTGAGGTTGTCGTTTGGGAAGGATAGGTTATAGATTCACTTCACTCCCCCCATTATATCCCCATCGATTGATAAACCAGCCGACTTTGCTTCCGCGGATCACCGGACCTATGTCAACTTTTCTAAAGCTGATTGGAAAGGCCTCGCGGATGTTACTGAAAGCGCCTTCACTGCACTACCCATACCAACCGACGTTCACGTAGGTGAACGTAAGTTCCGCAGGGTTGACACTGCTGCTGCAGCCCGCTTCATCCCAGCGGGATGCATCTCGGACCCTCGTCCGAATTTTCCTGCAAAAGCGGCTGTCCTTGCCGATGAGCGCGACAACCTTCGTCAGGCCGATCCCGGAAATCCCCGCATTAGGGATCTCAACTCGGAGATTCGGCAACTTGTGAACGTACATAAGCGGAAGAAATGGGAAGAGCATCTGATGACCTGCAACTTCGCCTCTGGTGTGAGTAAGTTTTGGTCAACCGTGAGTTCATTGTCCAACCCGACGAAGCGTGACGACAGAGTTGAAATAGACTTTGGTGAATACGCTTCGTCGGACCCGGAGCGATGCGCGAGCTATTTTAGCCGGCAGTTCATCCTCATCCTCCGGTGGATAAATTCAAACGTCGAGTGACCAGAAGGCTGCACAAACTGCCAAAAACAAGTGCGCTTCTTGTTTTCACCAGCGGTGAACTAAGGGTAGCCATCGGGAAGGCGAAAGCCTCCAAAGCCATTGGACCCGAAGGTATATGCATGCTGATGCTAAAAAATTTGGGCGCTCTGGGAGTAACGTACCTAACGGAGGTCCTCAACTTGTCAATGGCCACTCTCGTCATTGCAGACATCTGGAAGATGGGGAGAGTGGTCCCACTGCTCAAACCGGGGAAACCAGCCAACAAAGGAGAGTCTTATCGTCCGATAACCCTCCTTTCCCCGGTAGCGAAGACACTAGAGGCCTTGCTACTCCCGTACTTTACATACCACCTGACCC
>NW_023485947.1:0-1377 GCF_013731165.1 Rhagoletis pomonella | reverse complement strand
AGTAGGTGACTTTAATGCGCACCACGATCCTTGGCACTCAAGCCTGTAAAACGATCGTAGGGGAACAGACTTGGCTGAGCAGATAGACGATTCGACATTCTGCATAATGAACGACGACGCACCCACCAGGATTATGGGTAACTGCAGTAGCTCGCCAGACATCACCATAGTCAGCGCTGGTCTAATAAACAGCATAACAGCGACCTGTGCTGACTTTAGCATCAGACCACCTACCCATAGTCATCTCGATAGATAAACCAACCGACTTTGCCTCCGCCAAACACCGGACCTATATCAACTTTTCTAAAGCTGATTGGAAAGGTTACGCGGAGTTTACCGAAAACACCTTCACAGCGCTCCCCACACCAACCGACGTCCATCTCGGTGAACGTAAGTTCCGCAGGGCTGTCACTGCTGCTGCAGCTCGCTTCATACCGGCAGGATGTATAACGGACCCACGTCCAAACTTCCCTGCCGAAGCGGCTGTTCTAGCCGATGAGCATGATAGCCTTCGTCAGGCCGATCCCGGAGATCCCCGTATCAGGGATATCAACGCGGAGATTCGGCAACTAGTAAACGTACATAAGCGGAAGAAGTTGGAGGAGCATCTGAAGACCTGTAACTTCACCTCTGGTGTGAGCAAGCTTTGGTCAACCGTGAGGTCGCTGTCCAATCCGACGAAGCACGACAACAGCGTCGAAATTTCCTTCGGCGACCATGCTTCGTCGGACCCGGAGCGATGCGCGAGCTATTTTAGCCGGCAGTTCATACTGCATCCTCCGGTGGACAAAGCCAAGCGTCGAGTGACCAGGAGGCTGCACAAACTGCCAACAACCTGTGCCCCCCTTGCTTTCACTTGCGGTGAAGTTCAGGTGGCCATCGGGAAGGCGAAAGTCTCCAAAGCCATGGGTCCCGACGGAATATGCATGCTGATGCTGAAAATTTTGGGTCCTGCGGGGATAGCGTACCTAACGGAGGTCCTCAACTTGCCTATGGCCACTCTCATCATCCCAAACATCTGGAAGGTGGGGAGAGATGTCCCACTGCTCAAACCGGGGAAACCTGCCAACAAAGGAGATTCTTATCGCCCCATAACACTCCTTTCCCAGGTAGCGAAGACACTCGAGGCCTTGCTACTCCCGTATTTCACAAACCACTTGACAGCATGGTTTCCGTAAAGTGCACAGTACAACAACAGCACTTAACGCCATAAACACTCAGATAACTCGTGGCCTTAACCGAAACCGTCCCTGTAAGAGAACGATTCTAGTAGCGTTGGACTTGTCAAAGGCGTTTGACACCGTCTTCCATTCCACGCTACTAGAAGATATAGAGGCCTCCTCTCTCCAACAGAGGCTCAAACGGTGGTCGGCAAAT
>NW_023485946.1:0-1377 GCF_013731165.1 Rhagoletis pomonella | reverse complement strand
ATTGTTTCAGGGAGCCCTTCTCTGGTGGAACTTACTAGAGAAGGCTAGACTTGTAAAATAGGAATTAGCGGAGCATTAGGAACCACACCTACACTGGCGCTTAACATACATATGTTGAACACGGCGCCTGCGGATATTGCAGACAGAATTGTCGCAGCACGATCTGCTATTTGGCTTAGGGGAACCGGGTCCTTTCGTGACATAAAAAAGGAAAAGATGTTTCTCTGCTGCAGCAAATGTTTTAATAGGGCACTTTTAAACATGTTACTTCTCAAGGGCTAGTGATGGGGGTTCTGTCAGGCCATTATGCGAATGGTATTCATGCGTTGAGACTTGAAATTTCAACTGACCCTCGCACTTTTCAACAAACACTGAGCTCTCAGGGATCGAAATTAGCCGCATTCGAAATTTCATAATCGACTCGCGGCGTTAACTTAACCTAACCTGTACTTCTTTGTGCTATGAAATAGTTGGTCACATTATTCATACTACACTAAAACACATAAAAATCAAATGTGTAAACTTTGTGAAAAACTCAGGAAAATTCAATAAATCAGCATACTAATTTGTAATTTTATATTCAGATTTTCAAGCAACTTCAAACCTGCACTTTGATAAACTAAAATTAAATGTATTATTAAACTGCATACTTGAAATTTTTCTAAAAAATACTTTGCCTATATTGCGTAAAATTTACTGTGCCAATACTTTTGTTCGTTACTAAACCCTTAACTTTAAAAACCCAAAAAAAAAAATTTACAATATTTCAAAATTATTTTTCGAATCATAAATTTTTTTTATGATTAACAATGTATTTATATTTTTTTGTTTGGTTTTAGATCCTTTTTGCTTTCAACACGAGGTATCTTTTTTCTAGTTCCTATTGTCATAGCCATAACTCCCTCTCTATTTCTATCAATCAATCAATAAATTTTATAATTTTTTTTTTGCATTTTTCCTAAATTTTCGGTAAGTAATAAGCGAGTAGATGAAAAATATATAAACCGTAAGAACGGCCCATATATATGTATATGAAAGAATACACACATGCGACGACTCTAGCCATTATAATGCAGAGGTAACCACCCTTGACTACATCTAATGCAGAGGTAACCACCCTTGACAATTTCGCGGCCATCGCCATAGAAATATAGTTAGCTTTCGTCAAAGAAAATATACAGATAATAAGTGACTTATAGCTCCTTCCTAATCAACTTACACCACAACACAAAACCTCTGCATTAGATGTAGTCAAGGGTGGTTACCTCTGCATTTTATGTAACTAGCTTGTAACTAACTACTTTTGGGCATAAAATATCAATAGGAAAAAGAAAATATATTTTTTTTTTTTTTTTTTTTTTTTTTTTTTTTTTTTTT
>NW_023485945.1:0-1377 GCF_013731165.1 Rhagoletis pomonella | reverse complement strand
TTTCGGTTTTCAACCGAAACTGTGCATGCATGCATTATTTCGGTTTTTGTTATATGCATTATTTCGGTTTTCTAACGAAAGTGTGCATATGGATAATTTCGTTTTTTTTCTAATATGAATTATTTACTTCTACTTAGTAAGGGTTTTAATCCCTAAGCGCGGCTGAAAGCCGCCTACGCAGAGAAAAGTTCTGCGCAAAAATACGTCCGCCCTTCTTTTCCGGCAATACAGAAAGGAGAATTCTACTTAGTAAGGGTTATAAGCCTTAAGTGCGGCCGAAGGCCGTCTACGCAGAAAGAAGTTCTGCGCAAAAATACTTCCGGTCCCCTTTTGCGGCAACACAGAAAGGAGAATTCTACTTAATAAGGGTTATAATCCCTAAGCGCGGCCGAAGGCCGCCTACACAGAAAGAAGTTCTGCGCAAAAGTACTTCCGGCCCCCTTTTCCGGCAACACAGAAAGGAGAATTCTACTTAGTAAGGGTTATAATCCCTAAGCGCGGCCGAAGGCCGCCTACTCAGAAAGAAGTTCGTTTTCATGTATGCACTATTTCGGTTTTTGTCATATGCATTACTTCGGTTTTGAGTCGAAACTGTGCATGTATGCATTACTTCGGTTTTTGTCATATGCATTATTTCGGTTTTGAACCGAAACTGTGCATGAATGCATTACTTCGTTTTTCTCATATGCGTTATTTCGGTTTTCAAACGAAACTGTGCATATATGCATTATTTCGGTTTTTTTCGTATGCATTATTTCGTATGCACAGTTTCCATATGCACAATTTCAGGGTGCCGCTTAGGCGGTTAGAGCGCCCAACAAGAAGAAGAATTAAAGAGGAGACGCGCACACAAAACTAGTTTCAATCGTAATTTTATTTTACATGCACATTAGTAAATACTTATCTATGTGTGTTAATATAAAATTAATTTTAAATCGATTCATCCTCAACTAAATATATTTACATACTTCACTTTCTTTAAGTTTTCTTCTGCATAAATAAATTTATTTTTGATTTCAACAGAAATATGATATCATAAAAAGGCTTTAAATGTGACTGCAGATTATTACATTCATACATAGATATACATCCATATGTAGCCAGGCCTCAACAGATTATCAATTTCGCTTGAATAAACAAACCCGGAATTAAAAGGAAATCTTTCCTTACAAGTAAATGAGCTTTCTGAATAATTTTTCTGTTCAACTATTTAGTAGACGACATAAATATACTTACACGTATGTATATATTTACATGGGCATATCTAAATAATTGCAACGGAATAAAAACAAGTGTACAAATATTAATAACGACGGATTTGGCGCGAAGAAATGAACTCGCAAATGAGAACTGCGCTTTCTGCTGAAAGAGGATATC
>NW_023485944.1:0-1377 GCF_013731165.1 Rhagoletis pomonella | reverse complement strand
TTCGGACTTATTTTATTTTTTCGGACTTATTTTATTTTTTCGGACTTTTATTTTTTCGGACTTTTATTTTTTCGGACTTCTTTTATTTTTTCGGACTTATTTTAATTTTTCGGACTTCTTTTATTTTTTCGGACTTCTTTTATTTTTTCGGACTTCTTTTATTTTTTCGGACTTTTTTATTTTTTCGGACTTCTTTTATTTTTTCGGACTTTTATTTTTTCGGGCTTATTTTATTTTTTCGGACCCATTTAATTTTTTCAGACTTATTTTGTTTTTTCGGACTTCTTTTATTCACTAAGTTTGCGAATGACTCGAGTTCAAGCTAAGAACTTAAGTGTGGCATTAATCTCGAACTCTTGCGTCACAGCTTAACATCTGCCTGACGAAAGCATTATTGCATTACTCAACTTGAGAAAAAGCTAATTCTCAACTTGTTCCCCGATATTTTAAACTTAAACTGGCACATAAAAGGTGTGGAGAAATTTGTGTTAGATATTTGCTGGGAATGTGAAACTAAGCAGCGCAACAAGGTTCGTCTGATATGAGTTACCATAACGGTTATATATTTACATATTTAATTAACGAAATAGTTAGATTCATTATTTTATGTGCGTGCATGTGTTTGTAGGCAACTACCTACGCGAACTTTTGTCAAGCTCTTCATGTTTATGATTGAACCAAGGCTATGGCTATTCACCTGAACGGTCGCTCTGCTACGATTTGTGGATATAATAAATTTAAAATAGAAATTGCTAGGCATTATAAAAAAAAAAAAAAACAAAAAAAATATAACAAAAAAATTAATCTGAAAAGAAACCTGTTAGTTATCGCGTAAAAATTACATACATACTCACATATTCTGTCAAAGAAGTGAACCGCAGCTCAGCACTATGCCACTCAAATGCTACTTTCTTAAGAAAAACGAAAAAAGCTTAAAAACGCTTTTTGTTGATTTCTTGACAGAATTAGTTTTGGAATTCATTTAACAGAATCTACGAGGGTTACTAAATAAGTCCTTATGTTAACTAAGAAAAAATAAATGAATTTTGTTGGTGAAAATGATCTTATTGCCTCTCAAAATATTATCCCGCATGATTTACATAAACACTTTTGCATACTTAAAACTCGTATTGTGTTACGTTCTGAGTACGTAAAAGCTAAAAAGTCTCAGATCAGTTACAATGCAAACCGCAGATCGACTCAGAAATCTAAAGACTTATTTAATGCCCCTCGTAGGAATATATGTAGGTACGTTTGTTAGTTTGTACGAAAGCTTACGTCAAATAGAAATTAAAGAGAAAAAAACAACAAACCAAAAAACCAAAAAAAGGAGAAAAAGCCAATAACTATAAAAAGACAAAAATAGCCAATGAACAT
>NW_023485943.1:0-1377 GCF_013731165.1 Rhagoletis pomonella | reverse complement strand
CCTTATTACCTTTTTTATAAAATCCGTTGACATTATTGCTCTTTCAATAATTAAATTTTCGAAGCTTCGCGGCGGCCCGCGTATGCGCGCCATACCGCGTGGCGCTCGCCCGCCCACCCCCTCTTCCCCTCTCCGGCCGTGCTGTAACGCAGGTGCATTCATTTTTTGTGTACTTTTAATTTAAATTTTTATATATTTCATATATTTTACATTTTTATGTTTGTAAGTTATTGGAAGATTTTTGTTTTGTTGGCAGCCAGGGCACTTTGTATGAGCCGCATTTTGCACAATTTTTCAATAGCATTGTGCACAAAGTGTAAAGGCTGGCATGTTTTTACGGTGACAGGTAATAAGGTCAATGGAAATAAGGTCAATTGCCTTTATTTCGCACCAGGGTGGCTTTTCAAAAGCGAAATAAAGTCAACAAAAATTTGGAAATAAAGTCATTGACGCTATTTCCTCATTCAAATGGAAATAGCGTCAACAATGCTTAAAGTATGTCGATTCATAGAAAAAAAATGTTGTTCTTACAATAAACATTGCCCCGTAAGTGTTGTTTTTTAATAGATGAAAAAGGTTATTGCCAAATCCTCAGTGTTGTGATATTAATCCACACACAATCATGAACTACCACCATTTGATTTTATTAAAAAAATTTAAATTAGGAATATGTAAAAACACGATGCGAAAAACTAAACGCCTGCGCCCAGCTGGAATACGAGAAATATTTGAAGAAAGAGTGTAGAAATGATCCATAACTTGCAAAACCTGTTTCGTTTGCACAAAAATAAAGCGAACACTATTAAATTGAAGAAACAGTCCATGTCCAAAAACCCCGGAGGAACACTGAAAGAATTCTGTGTCTTAAATTAGCATATTTTGAACGAGCTCGGAATGTCTAAGGTGGAAAAGAAACCAACCTTTCTAAATATAAGGAAAAAATTATAGAAAAAGAATTTTCTTACACTGTATTCATGTCTCCGCCAGAAATTTGTGACGACATCATTTAAAAGCAGCTATGGAGAATGACGACACTAATTATTAGATGGCACATTCAACGAGCCAATGTGCCAAAATGCCGGTATAAACAATTATTGATTATTTAATATCGGAACCGAGATCATATAAGTTAATTGATTGATTTTCACACACTTTTGAAACACAAATTTTATGCTTTTTTTACTGCAGACAAGTTGTTGCCCCAAAACACAGTAGAAATCTTCCAATTAGGGCTGGCAACTATCCTTAGTTATGAGGTGCCATATTGAGGATAAAAAAGTGCCAAAATGTGCATATAGAAAAATAAAAGTGCCAAAAAAGGTGTCATTCCTTTTAATCATTCACATTTCGCAATAAAATAAAGCTACATTTCCCAAA
>NW_023485942.1:0-1377 GCF_013731165.1 Rhagoletis pomonella | reverse complement strand
CCCGGGATTAGTCGATTTAAATCCCGGGATTGCTGGAAACAATTTTTTTGTTAGCCAATTAAATTTTTATCACAAATATCCCGTCTCAAGGGCAGAAACAAGCATTTTTTGCAACATTAGGCGCGCGCAGTGGTCGGACTTCTACCATATTGTGGTATATCTGCCACTTTTTTGTGCATGTACCACATCTACCACACAAAGTCTGAAATCTGCCACATATTCGCGTTTTTGAGTAGTTTTATTTTTGATCGATATAGTTTTCTTGATTTTAAGAGCAGAAATTGTCCAACACTAAATACTTACAGCAAAGCCGAATGGGAGGAGAAAATAAACTGTAAAATAGCAAGTTTTCTCAGTAATAAATTTTTCTAGAGGAAACGTGGTTTTATTGTGTTGAATAGCAAATTATATGATTTGTAAAAGGAATTAATTGCGAAAATGTTAAAAAACGGCGATTTTTGTGAAAGTATTAGCAAATTTCAGTGCGTCTAAAGTTTCTAAGGCGTTGTTTACTTTAACTTGAGAATTGTCAAAACCGCCAAATCCCAAGTAGAGGTTTCTGGAAAGTGCCACATTTGTGTTAGCTACATCGTGATAGAAAGAAAACCTAGCAGCACTCCGCAAGGTTGCAGAAATATCTCAAAATATGTTTGAAAAATATCTTGATATGGAATATCTTGATATAAAGCAGTTCCTTTACACTGTCAAGGAAAAAATTGCCAAAACTCAACGCAATTTTTAGCAACTTCAATCTTGTACTTTATTATACTAAAATTAATTTTTTTTCGTAGATTCTAATTAAAATGTTTGCAATTTCGGTGAAACCTTGCAGAATTTTTAAATTTTTGTACAAAGTTTGATCCAGAACCTACCACATTTTTTTGAAACCTACCACATTTTTTCTAGATTCTACCACACAAATTTTTTTTTGAAGTCCGATCACTGGTTGCGCTTTACGCGTTTGCAACACCGTTTTAATAAATGACTATATTTGGCGAAAAATTACGAAAATAAAACTGCCTGAATTTCGGGACAATCCCGGGATCCCGGGATTGTATTTTCAAATCCCGAACATCCCGGGATCAACAAAACCCCGAAAATTGACATCCCTAGTTGATGTGCATTTTTATTGTTATGTGTTGCAAACAGACATTTTTGGAACTAAATAGGTTCTAAAATCTCTGTACACAAGCGCACTTATTTTTAACAGTTTCCAGTTTATGTAATATTAATCAAAACAGCTTTTATTTATTTTATGTATTATGTGATTTCTGAAAGTGTCGAATACAAAAAAGAGCTGTGACTGGGTATATGTAATTTGAAATTGTATTGATGATTACTAACAATAACAGAAAGGCGCTTACATATCGATGGTCG
>NW_023485941.1:0-1377 GCF_013731165.1 Rhagoletis pomonella | reverse complement strand
CTGGGAGTCTAGTACCGTTTTTGTCAATGTATTGTGTACTTTAGTGCCGTTTTTGTATATGTGTTGTGTACATGTTTATTTATAAACGTATGTGTTCCTTTTCTTTCGTACGTGTTTATTGATATATCTATACTGTAGTGTTTTCGGACGGTACTAGCTCCCCAGTAGAAATCTTAAGCATACAACATCGCTGTTGGTGGCATGAGCTTGCTGCTGTGTATACATGCCAGTATAAATGAACCTTCATTTCCATTTAACACGCGTGGTTTCTCAGAGCGTATGCGTACCTTAATCATACACTTGTACTACTGCTGTATGAATATGTCTGTATTAATGTTTCAAACATACAAAAATGCTTTAATGGAACAGTATTAAAGCTTTCTTACAAGATATGTATCCCCATATGTAAATGCTACTTTTCTGATACATTTTAATATACGGGGACATACAAACAAGTAGCATTTACATATGCAAATGCATATCTTGTAAAAGCCCGTTTGTGCTGAAAATAGTATCGCACAACACGTCCGTTCACTAAAATTTTTGTACAAGACTGAAAATATTACAAAAATTCCACTTCAAATTTATTAAGAAATGTACTTAAAACAACGACAACATACATTCGCTTGCAATTCGCTAGAATTTTAATTGATTCGTGGAAATTCATGACTACGCATGAATTGTTCACACTAATTCACTCATATCGCAAGCATCCTTCAAGAATGCATACAACCGATTTCTACTGGGTCTTACTGCCAATATATGATACATATATGATAAAAGCGTAAGGAACATACAATACATATATGTACATATATATATCAGTCTTTCATAGTTTAAAAATTCATCTTCGAAAATTTTCAATTTGTCAATTTCAAAAAATCATTCATCAAATTTAAAAAAAAAACAAATTAAGCATATACAACTTTTCCATGCGAAGTATGAATAAATTCTCCAAAGGGCTAGGAGCAATTTTAAATTTATGTGGCCAAAAAAAGTATGTGGTAGCTAAATCTAGCCACCAAAGGGCTAAAACGGCAACACTGCCGTGTACACAGCTTGTAGAGTACGTCAAAGCATATTCAACAAGGTAGAAGTGACAATTCAGTCGAGCTCTCTCATAGCTGACTGTAGTGTTAAAAAATGTAAACAAAAAAATTAACCCTTTGTTATGCATTTACCATATTTGATAAAACTCAACGGCCCGTAGCTATAGTCAAAATAAAGTCGACTCCTAAAGTTCAGGGTTCGTATTTGCACACACATGCTCTGCTCACACACGCCAGAAACACATTCAACTTGTACTCACTGCTCATACACATGTGTGTGCATAAGTGGAAAACAAACTCTGCTCACAGAAAAGTGTGTGCTGTTTGT
>NW_023485940.1:0-1378 GCF_013731165.1 Rhagoletis pomonella | reverse complement strand
TTGGAGTAAGAAATTTACTTAATAGATATCGAAATCCAATTTTTTTTATTTCCAAAATATTTTTTCAAAGCTATCCAAATCTTGAAATCTTTAAAAATTATAATGCACTCCGGGCAAAACTCGGTCAACCTGGTACTAATAATAAAATCAGAAAAAACGAATATTTTATGATTTTTTAATTAATTTATTAAGTCTTTTAATTTGAAAAAATGTATATATTCACAGCAGGCATAGATAGAGGAGATACATATATGGTATGGAACATATGCCTTATATAGCACCAATCTAAATGATTTTCACAATTTAATGGGTTTAGCTACCTACATCAAGGAGATATATCGCAAAGACTGGTATCTGAACAATCAGTTGTATGGGAGCTATATGTTATAGTGGTCCGATTCTTCCGGTTACGACAAATGATAGACATTATAAAAATACACCCACCTACCAAATTTCATCCGGATATCTCGAAAACTGAGAGACTACATTGCATACAAACAGACGGACAGACAGACAGACAGACGGACAGACGGACATGGCTAAATCGACTCAGCTCGGCGTTCTGATCATTTAAGTATACATTTTAATGGGTCTATCTCTTCTTATTCTGGTACTTACAAACATCGGATTTTTTAGCAACTTAAAATTTGTACATTGTTATATTAAAATTAAATGGGCTACAAAACTGCATACCAGAAAAATCCGAGTAAAAAGTTTAAAATGTTAATGAAACTTCGTTAAATTTTCCTTAATATTGTATACAGTTTGAAACTTTGATTTATATACTTTTGTACAAAAATAGCAAACAAATTGCAGTTTGCAAAACATTGTGAATATTTAAAAAAACAAGGGTGTACGAAGATATAATTGAACGAGCGTATGTCTGTTGGTTTTTGGTTTCAACTTAAAAATTACATTCTATGACGTGCAGTGCAAAGTATGCATACATGAGCAATAACTCTTTAGACGGCTTGTAATCATAAAGGTTAACTTATGACGAAAATACGCCGGTGGTGGAAAGATGGTTCTAAATTAGTTTAAGCAAGATGATAGTGCAGCGACCGCAATGTACAAGCCAGATGAATAAGGGAACACCAAGCAGTCGTAAACCTGTGAAATAATTCCATTTATATTTGCGTCAACTGGTATTGCAACAGTACTTACATGTGGAGCAGCAGAAGAAACATACGATGCAGTGGTCCTACAGAAAGAGAAGCGGAAGACACGCAGTGGCGATGTGAGAGTCACACGGCCACGAAAAGTTGGTCCACTCTCCGCAGCTGGCACCAAGATGTACACAGGCAGCGAACCAAAGCAAGAGAAAACCTGTGAAAAAATTCATTATAGCTGCTTAATTAAATTTTGCAAAAGTACTTAC
>NW_023485939.1:0-1378 GCF_013731165.1 Rhagoletis pomonella | reverse complement strand
AAAACTTTGTATATACTAAGAAAATATCAGTATACGAACACTTGTTTGAGCCACTGTAAAACAATAGCACTAGCGTTCGTACCGCACATGCTGCTTATAGGTAGTTAGTCGTAAATATAAACTCGTACAAAGGCGATTATCCGCGTGTGCAATGCTGCAATTACTTAGTATAATCCTACTCTCCGACTGCCAGGCGCACCAAATATGTACATATGTACGTACGTACCAACCAAATTCACCGAACGCCCGGCCATGCGATGAACTGGTTTGGTTCGCTGATAACACTTTGTATTGGCTTACAACTTTGTTATGGCTTTTGAGTGGCAACAAGAGGTGGCTGCCAACAGCAAGCGGGAATAGCAGCAACAGCAGCAGCAGAGGCAGCACCAGCACCAGCACCAGAAAAAAGCAAAACCACTAATACAAGCAAGGGCTTTAGTTATAGCAAATATCGGCTTACTTGCTACATTCGCACACCTGAGAGCAGAACCAACACACCGACACTGCCGCCCACACATTCAATTTGATGAGGTCATTGTTGGAGCAGTGTGCTGCTGCCCATCGCGAGCAACAACAGCTACGATGGCGGCAACAACCAACAAATGTAAGTGTTTACGCTATAGCGATTTGCAGCAATGATACACCTGTAAGTGCAGAATTAGGGAAAAAGTTGGGGAAATTGCAACGATTGAAAAGTCAATTTGAACGCCTCAAACGCATGGCAACAGAGCTGTGATGTTGAAATTACTTTGTGGTAAATGCTTAAAAGCTCAGGGACAAAGTGTCGGAAACAAAAGTCCTCGAGAAATGTGTGGCTGATTTTATCAGTTAAACAAAAGTGTAGATATATATTTATGTATATATAGATGGCAATTTCTAAGACTGCTCTTTAGTATGTAATATTTAGTACTACTATAGCTTTTTTGGTTGAATATGAAAACTAATAGTACACGAAAACGCGAGCGAATACAAATACTATTAAACGAATACTAGAACGAATGAAAGTACGAATATGAGTACGAGTGTGAATACAAATGCGAATACGAGCGCGAAAACGAGTACGAGTGCGAATACAAGTGCGAACGCGAGTGGGAATATGAGTGCGAATACGAATGCGAGTACGAATACGAGTACGAGTACGAGTACTAGTGCAAATATGAGTACTAATTCGAGTACGAATACGATTACGAGTACGAGTACGAATACGAATACGAGTACGAGTACGGATACGAGTACGATTACGGATACGAGTACGAGCACGAATACGAATACGAGTGCGAGTACGAATACGAGTACTAGTATGATTACGAATACAATACGGGTACGAGTACGAATACAAATACGGGTACGAGTGTGAATACGAGTACGAGTCTGAATA
>NW_023485938.1:0-1378 GCF_013731165.1 Rhagoletis pomonella | reverse complement strand
TTTTAAATTAGCATATTTTGAACGAATTCGGAATGTCTAAGGTGGAACAGAAACCAACCTTTCTATAAAGTAACAATTATAGAAAAAGAATTTTCTTACACTGTATTCATGTCTCCGCCAGCAATTTGTGACGACATCATTTAAAAGCAGCTAAGGAGAATGACGTTACTATTTATTTGATGGCACATTCAACGAGCCAATGTGCCAAAATGCGGGTATAAACAATTATTGATTATTTAATATCGGAACTGAGATCGTATAAGTTAATTGATTGGTGTTCACACACTTTTGAAACAAAAATTATATGCTTTTTTACTGCAGACAAGTTGTTGCCCCAAAACACAGCAGAAATCTTTAAATCATGGCTGCCAACTATCCTTAGTTATGAGGTTCCATATTGAGGATAAAAAAGTGCCAAATAGAAAAATAAAAGTATCAAAAAATGTGTCATTTCTTTTAATTGTTCACATTTAGCAATAAAATAAAGCTACATTTTCCAAACAAAAGTGCAATGATAAAATAAGATAAACCAGTTGAATAGCCTTTATAAATTAGAAAATTTTAGTTGAAGTTTAGTTTAGAAGAAGTTGAGAAGTGCACGCAAAGGATTTTACAAAAATGTATTGAAATGTTATTTTTTTTTACAAAAGTGCCATTTTGGCCCTTTGTGCCAAATTGAAAAATTAAGTGCCATTTGAAGTAAAATAGGGACAAATGGCACGGTTTGAGCCAAGTTGACATCCAATAACTTACAAATATAAAAATGTGAAATATCGAGGGCTTGAATTCATTAATACCCTCTATCTACAATTTGCACAAAAACTAATTTGTGATTTTAGAAACCATCTGGGACTTATTACCTGTCTTTATATAAGGTAACAGTAATTTCACTGACGGTAGTTAAAGCTTAGGTGGATTTTTATCACAGAATCTCATCTTTGTGAAAAGTGTGCAGATAGAGGGTATTATTGAATATAAGCCCTCGATGTTTAAAATATATAAAAATTTTATTTCAACGTATACAAAAAATAAATCTACCTGCGTTACAGCACGACGGGAGACGGGGAAGGGGAGGCCGCGGCGTAGCGTGACGTGGCGTGGCGTGGCGCACTAACGCGGATCGCCGCGAAGCTAAGCAAATATAATGTTTCAAAGAGGAATAATGTCAATGGATTTTGCTTCGTTTTTAAAAAGGTCATAATGTCAATTGACTTTATTTCGCACCAGGGTGGGAAATACAGTCAATTGACCTTATTTCCGTTGATCTTTTTACCTGTCACCGCGGTTTTGTACTTTAAACGACGATATGTATGTAGACACTAAAGTACTTGTACATATGTAAGTGAACCTAATAAGATAAAGACATCAAAGTAGGCAC
>NW_023485937.1:0-1378 GCF_013731165.1 Rhagoletis pomonella | reverse complement strand
AGCAAAAAGAACTTTGTTTATTCCAAAAATACAGTTAAACCAAGGCACATTGCACAGGTAATATCAGTATAGCAGCTGATTTGATTTATTTCAAATTATTTGTTCTCGAAAATGTCAAATATTTAACATTTCTTCTCAAAAAAAATTCTAAATTGTTAAAATCTATTTGCATGTGAAACATTTTCCATACAAAACCAGCGATTAAATAGCAGCTTTTGGAAAGCTCGACCAACTCAGCAGCACAACCGCTGATTACTGGACCTGGCACAGGATGGTGGATCAATGCTTCGAGAAGCGAACCAATTTACTAAGAAAGAAAGCTGCAACAATTTTCATTTTTTCAATTTAAATTTTTTACCTTTTTCGTATTTCGCATGGCACGCTTTGATGTAGAAGAAAAAAATCAGAACAGTTTTTGGCACCTTCGATACCAGAAGCAACAACAAAATACAGGCAAATGTTGTTTTTGCTCAAATGCTCTAAACCTGTTTGATAGGCCTTGAATTAAACAAAAAATGTGATATAATTCATATGAAGAAAGTAATATTCACAAAATATTTTTACTTATGAAAAGTCTAACAAAATATAGGAAAAGCATCGTCTTTAAAAACTGCTCCGCATATTGGACATAGCGCTTTCGTATGAATTTATTCTGCATGCTTTTTAATATGTTGTTAAAAACATTGCTGGAAAACCTTAAAATGTTTGCATGGAACCATGTCGCAATAAACAGATGAAGTAATAAAACGGATTTCTCGCTTTATTTTCTGACATTCGGCTGCCTTATAGTCACATTTTATAGGCAAATTTTCAAATAAAGCAGTGGCACCTGCTAAATTCCACTATGGGTGGGATGCAGCATGCAATAACACCATACACAATAATTCCCATTACTTGGACATTAAAAAGCAGTTTCAGAAGTGAACTAGTGTTATTTTATAATTTTTTCCTTTTTCTAAACGGTTATAATGCCACCAGTACATAATTGCGAAAGGAGGGGAGGGGCGGGGGACGCGAGCGCGTCGTGGAACGCGGCGCGGGGTGGCGCGGGCCGGCGCGCCAACGCGGACCGCCGCGACGCCGGGCACTTTCAAAATTGTATACTTACAAATCCGTCCATTTAACTTGTTCATGTACTACTTTATGTCAAATGTAACTGGGTGACTACGTACATATGTGCACTAGTTTGCTTTATTACTCAAATTGTTAAGTATAAAAGTTGGTCTTATTGCTCAACGAGAAATGAAATAAAGCAAATTTGTGTTATTTCACATTCAAATGGGAAATAACACAAATTTGCGTTATTGCCGTTTGTGTTATTTCACCCCCCCGTGTGATCTTTGTACGACGAGAGAGGACTTTACTTCTCAAACTCAGC
>NW_023485936.1:0-1378 GCF_013731165.1 Rhagoletis pomonella | reverse complement strand
CCACTGAAACCACAAGAGTTTTGTTATTTTGTTTTTCTTTTTTTTTTTCAAATAAACAAATTACTGCAGAGCTAATTTTGGCTATTTGACTTAGCTAGCTAGCTATACCATGCTCTGGCCGCAAAACCACAAACAACCGCAAATGACTACTGTCAGCAACACACCTAGCAACAAAAAAAAGTAGACAACAACCCTTTACCTTATCGAAAAATACATGCACACCTACATACGTGCATATTTATGTTTTTAAGCAATCCCATGCGAACCATCCGACCAACCGACCATGTAAATTCACAGCTTAATTTGGTAGCTGCAAAAAAAAAAAAAATAGAAGAAAATCTAAAATATACACACCCAAGGCAAGATAGCAAAAACCAAACCGCACAACCGCAATTACAAATGCCTAATAGCAAAAATATGTTTGTAGAAAACTAACTACCTTTGTTGTTTATACCCGCCACAGATGGCATTTCGTTTTGTTGAGGGCATTGTTAAAATGTACGAGTGTACGCAAATTTTTCGAAGTCAGCAACAGTTTCTCATTTAATGTTTTGATTTTATGTGTTGTGCTGTATGAACTATTTGCTTTGCCTCAAGTCATGACAGACGTGATTTCACGAATATTCTTGAACTCGTAAGTAACACTGTTCGCCAAAGTTACACTTTTTAGAATTTGGGTTTTAGTTTTGTAATTAGACACTCGGACTACTTTTGGGTATCAGATTTCATAAAAATCGACCTTTTTTAAATCCATCCGTCATATTCGGTCCGCCATTTAGAATTTTTAAAACAGATTTTAGTTTTTTAATCAGTGAGGTAAGGAACGTTTGGTTATAAAATGTCATAATTTTAAATTTTTGAAAATTGACTTCAGCTTTGTAATCAGCAACTCAAAGAACTATCGGATATCAAATTTCATAAAAATCTGAAAATTTTTTCTAAATCCATCCGCCATATTGGATCAGCCATTTTGAATTTTTGAAAACTTCTTTTAGTTTTGTAAAAAGCAACTCAAAGAATCTTTGGACATAAATTTCATAAAACCCTGAAAATTATTTTTTGAATCCAAAAATTTTTTTAAATTTAAAAAAAATTTTAAATTTTAAAAACTATTTTCAGATTCGTAGACAGCGACCCAAAGAATTTTTGGATATCAAATTTCATAAAAATCTGAATTTTTTTTTAAATCCATCCGCCATATTGAATCCTGCCTTTTGAATTTTTGAAAAGTGTTAACAGTTTTGTAATCAGCAACTAAAAGGATATTAGGCTATGAAATTTCATAAAAAATCTGATTTTTTTTTAATCCATTCGCCATATTGCATCCGGCCTTTTGAATTTTTGAAAACTGTTTACGGTTTTGTAATCAGCAACTGCA
>NW_023485935.1:0-1378 GCF_013731165.1 Rhagoletis pomonella | reverse complement strand
GGAGCAATAGGCTCTGTTTCTGGTTCTTCGCTGACTATGACAGTTACTTCAGGGCTTGTGTCATCTTGAACTGTTACAATATTTATAGTGCTGTCTTTTTTGCCCTTTTCTTTCTTTTTAAGTACTCGTTTGGTGGTAACTTGCTGGATTGGTTCTCCTTGTTGATCGACAATTTCTTCAACTTTAACCTCAGCTGGAGTTTCTTCTGTTATAATAATTGGTTCTTCGGGTGCCTCTAATTCGATTATTTTGATTGGCAATATTGCTTCGGTTTCTTCCTTATGTTCTTCCAGAACACGCACTTCGGCGAAAGGCTGTTCCTCTACACTCTCTTGAGGTTTCTTAGTTTTAGTCTTTTTCTTCGGTTCCCGTTTCTCGAATGCTTTAGGAGTTTCTTCTTCGATTGAAGTGTCAAAAGGCTCTTCGTTCTCTTTTTTAACCTTTGGAATAGTTTCGAATTCGATTTTTTCATATTTTTCTAATTCAGTTTTGGGTATTTCTTCCTCAATCAATTTCTGTATGTAGTCGTGTAAGTCGTCCTGCTTGACCTTCTTTACTTTCTTTTTCTGAACCTTAGGCTTACCGCTCTTCTCTGCTTCTTTATCTTCGGCTGGTGTTTCTATAATAGTAACTTCCGCTTCAGGCTGGTCGCCTGTTTGAACCTCTATTATTTCGATAACATCCTCGTTTGACCCTTGTTGACGTTTTAATTTGCGTTTTTTCACTACCTGTTTCTGGACTTCACCTTTGTCGTCAATAACTTCTTTCACTTCTGTCTTCGATTCGATTTCTTCTACATTTACTGGCTCAGCGACTGTTTCAGAAGGTACCTCTTCGGGTTTATCCTCCTCAAGAACCTTGCTCTTTTCCTTGACGAGTTTCTTTTTCTTTGGCTTTGCAAGCTCTTCGGTCACTGTGATCTCAAAGTTCTCAACGACGGAGGAAGGTTGTTCTGGGGTAATTTTGATTTCTTCAGACGGAGCTTCCTCACTCACATCTTTGGGCTCTGTTTCTTCAATTGATACGGTTTCAGAAGGTATTTCCTCTGACTTATCTTCCTCAGTGACCTTAATCTTTTGCTTCGTCGGTTTCTTCTTCTTTGGTTTTACTTGATCTTCAGTTACCGTGATTTCGAATTCATCAACCTCAGTGGTAGGTTGTTCTTCGGCAACCTTTATTTCTTCCGACGGTGCCTCCTCCAGCTCTTCTTGTGGCTTCGTTTCTTCAATTGAGACTATTGCGGAAGGTATTTCCTCTTGTTTATCTTCCGCAGTGACCTTAATCTTTTGTTTCGTCGGTTTCTTCTTCTTTGGTTTTACATGATCTTCAGCTACCGTGATTTCGAATTCCTCAACCTCAGTGGTAGGTTGCTCTTCGG
>NW_023485934.1:0-1378 GCF_013731165.1 Rhagoletis pomonella | reverse complement strand
AATGCTGCCCCACAAAGAAATAATTTGCTTCTAACTAGCTTCTTTGCACTTTGTGGGGCAACGAGTACAAAGCTCATCAAGGTTATTTATCTTTTCACTCTTTTGCAACCTCATTTCCATTGCATTGAATAATTTACAACACGGTCCATTTTGTTGTGGTCCCTAGTGATGGTCGGTCATTCGTTACAAGCCAGCCTATTTCGGTGCATGACCCATACATAAAACGTTAAACCTACAACAATTTGCGTTACCAACAAACTACATTTTTAATGAATGACAGCAACCCAACATCGTCGCGGCGCTGCAGAAGTCAAAGCAAACTTTCATTCCATAACAGCCTACATTTCAAGGTTTATACCACTGCTGCCTGCTCAACTTTGGCTTAGCTTTTTGCTCGAATTAATATTTCTTGCATTTGTATGTATGCTTGTATGTATGCTTGTATAGAGAGATTTGTTAGTAGTCGATTGCTGTTTATTTTTCTTTTGCCATGCAAATTAATACTCCACACTCGAACTGTTATTCTTGGGTAAATATAGCGTAAAATTAATCCTGCCAATTAATTAGCAGAGAGTGAATAACAGAGAGACAGACAGTGCAACAAGCTTTGGCTAAAAGCGTTTCACGTCTGTCTGACTGACTAGCTTACTGCCTTGGGGTGCTTTCGGTTATTGCGCGCCAAGTCAAAATTGGATAGTCAGTTGAACGAAGAAATGAATTTTTTGCCCATAAGCTAATTAGAGTGGCTTGCACAAACGTTGCCAATTTACACGCAAACACTAAGAGTAAAGCAATTATGTATATGTATGTATGTGTGTAGTAGAGTGAATGCAGGAACAAGGACGAAAGTAGTTATCTACCGACATTTTTTGCCATTCATCAACTATGCTCTTTTACGTACGTATGTACGTATGTACGAAGATATTGCTGACAGGCACTTACTCAACGTCAGTCCATCAACGCTGCTAACTGCGCCAGCTCGTGATGGCTAGAAAGTTAGAAAGTAGAAGAAGGGGATGGCAAAGAAGAAGGATGGCGTTTTTTGAGAAATTTAAGAAAATTCACTTTTGAAAACGGTTAAATTGAAATATTGCAGTGTGGCCAAATTTATCGATGGATTTGATGCTGACTTTTGCAAATGCAGTGTGAACTTTGACAGCGAGTTTGAAGTGTTGTGGTGTTAATGTGTCGATGTGTCCTTGCTAAAGACATATTAACTACCGTTACTTGGTGAAAGGTGTGTAGCAGGTGTAAACACTTATCAAATTAATGCGATTAAGTTGACAAGCAACTGACTAAGGTACTTTCGAAAGTGTTCTAATTACTCACTCACATTTTGACACAAAATCAATTTCTTTGCAATGTGAAAACTTTAGTT
>NW_023485933.1:0-1378 GCF_013731165.1 Rhagoletis pomonella | reverse complement strand
GTCCGAATGAATCCTTTGATTCCTTTTACGATGCTGTGGCAGCTATGCTAGATCGTCTTCCGACGCCAGTGGAGGAAACGGAGTTAATATAAATGCTTGTTAGGAACTTACGGCCAGACATACGCCATGAACTTTTATACGTGCCGGTAGTTTCCATTGCTCATCTGCGCAGATTAATTAAAATGCGAGAAAATCGCTTAAACGAGGAAGCTTATCAGCGATCACAAACCATACGTGCAACTCAATCAAATTACGTACCTAAACGAAATGCTGTAGCAGCAATTGTGGCAGAAGAATTGGATGAGGAAAATTCAGAGTTGCAGAATGATCAAGTAGCAGCTATTAGTGTACCCCAAAATCCCACGCGGGTCCTTAATTGCTGGAATTGCGACGAGCAAGGGCATGCTTGGGACATGTGTCTTAAAGATAGACGAGTTTTTTGTTATCGGTGCGGGACAAAAAATGTGGCTATGACAAAAAACGCGTCGAAGGGGGCATACGATCGGAAGCGGATGCTACCCAATCAAAAACCATAAAGGATTCAAGCGCTAGTTTAACGGCCAGCTCAAAGAGTAACAATGCTACTTTTAGGATTTTAAGAAAAGAAATTGACCAGACAGACATAAACAAAATTGTACATCCGCGTAAGGCTCGGCATGAGAGAATGCAGGATTATATAGCGGCTAGAAATAGAGTATTTGAAAATTTTCCGGAGAAAAATAAACCAAAAAGATCCACAATGCGTCTCGGGGGGTTTTGGAAAGCTAGGCGGGCAACAAGAAGATGTTTGGTATCAGCAGTTTTAAATGAAAGCGACTCACGTTATTACGCGAAGGTAAGTTTTTTAAAGCATACAATTTACGGTTTGCTGGATACAGGGGCTAACATAAGTTGCATAGGTTCGGATTTAGCTAAAAAAGATTTCACGACTTTGCTCGAATCTACTAAAATAAACTCCATGGTTAAAACAGCCGATGGATTGTCACACAGAGTTTTGGGATTTTTTTACTTTGACATGGAATACAAAAACGAAAACAAGACAAAAACTTTTTATAATATCATCATTAAGTCAAGATTTAATTCCAGGAATAGATTTCTGGAAATATTTTAAATTAGCCCCAAACATAATTGCTAGCGTTTCGGTAGAGCACTAAAACGACACACTGGAGCAAACAACGTCCGGTGATCAGAAAGACAATATTCAGTGCTTGCTCACTGAAAGCCAACGGCAGCAGCTGGAGACAGTGGAATCACTTTTTCCTGATTTTGAGAAACAAGGAGTTATAGAGAGATCCAGTAGCCCTTGGAGTTCGCCGATGCGGATGGTAATCAAGCCAAATAAGGTGCGACTTTGCTTAGACGCCCGTAAGATAAATGA
>NW_023485932.1:0-1378 GCF_013731165.1 Rhagoletis pomonella | reverse complement strand
ATCTTTATTAAAAGATTTCGTTCTATTATGGCCTTATCGGATTTTCGTATACAAGCAGTAACATTTCTTTGGTAAATTCTTTAAAATCATAGTAATAATTTTGAATAAATAAATTTAAACTAATATTTTCAATGAAAATATTGATATGTAATTATGCAGAAACATTTTTGTGCAACAAAGTAAAATGTATGAAATAAAATTATGTATGAATATGGAAATTTCGGCGAAACAGAAAAATTTAATTGGAACTTTATTTATATGAATTATGTACATATGTATGTATGTATTATTACACAGTGCGACAGTAAATTTTAAACACAAAAAAAATAATATATTCTGACGTCAGGATGTTTTTTAAAAAGACTTTGAATTGTAAAAAATATGATTATTTCAAAAAAATATGTAAAAAAATTCAGTGCAATGTAGGATAACAATAAGGGTATCATATTCGGTAGAATTATAACAGAATAAATTTTTTAGTGCATAAGGACGAATGGGTATGGAAAATATCCTTTACAAATTTTATACTTAAATTATGGCATTGTGGGTATTCATAAAAGCGCGTAAATCGTAATCACGTAAACCTCGTAAATAATTCGATTTTACATACAGAATTAAAAAAGTTTTACGAGGCTTACATAGTTACGAGGCATTTACGCGTTTTGATGAATTGCCCTATTATATTTTTGTTGATAAGAAATTACATTATAAAAAAGAAAATTATTAACTTTGAGAGTTCGAAAGAAATGAATGAGAGTTACACAGATTTCAATTATTTTTTTATGAGTAAAAAGAAATTACTGATCAATCAGGATTATGAATGTGCACATCTTTCGTGCAACAAAGAAAATATAATATTGAGCTAAAATCGATACACTTCGATATAAAAAAGTAGGAGATATGTACAAATAAAATTAAAAATTAAAATGTGATTGAAAAAATAAAAATGCATACATACA
This sequence comes from Rhagoletis pomonella, assembly GCF_013731165.1. Lineage (NCBI taxonomy): Eukaryota > Metazoa > Arthropoda > Insecta > Diptera > Tephritidae > Rhagoletis > Rhagoletis pomonella. The sequence goes on along the minus strand of NW_023485932.1, from coordinate 419 downwards.
CACATGCATAAGAATATATGTACATATCTATATATTAACAACGCGCAATCGTACATATGTATGTACTACTAAACAAATATCTACAAACTTCAAAACGAAATACTTACATACATACATACATACAAATACTACAACTAGAAACATACAGACACCACGTTTACTTTTGCCCGCACTCCCGCTTCTCACGAGCAAGACATTCATTCATAAAAACAAAAAACTTCTATTCATAAATCGCGCGCACCTCGCACACTTGCCCCGCTACAAACATGAGCCGTCCACAAGTTGATTTTCGTCGCGGCGTTGACAAAATCTAAAAATCTCAAATTTTGTCAACCACCGTGCCGATCGGAAAAGTCTCAACAGTGTACAAAATCCCCCTTCCCTTTGCTCACTTCAGTTGTCTAAACAAAATATTTTTT
>NW_023485931.1:0-1378 GCF_013731165.1 Rhagoletis pomonella | reverse complement strand
CTACCTTGCCGTCTAGCTTAGAGCCATCGGTGTAGAGGTGGAGTGATCCATTTTCATCGCGAGCCCCTCTTGACCAGATTTTTCTGTCTGGAATGGAAATCCTATACCTCTTTGTGAAGTTCAACCTTGGTGCACAGTAATACGTGTCCGGTATATTTACGTTCTTTAAGATTGCGGTGTGGCCTTCCTGAGTGTCCCTTCAGCCTGGTAGTTCCCTCAACCTCAAGGCGGCACACCCCGCTGATTGTTTTCCAACAATTTCAATTGGCAAGATGTCGAGCAGCACGCACATAGCCTCCGATGGAGTTGTGCGCAGAGCCCCACAGATGCAGAGCATCGCAGTTCTTTGCACCTTTTGGAGTGCTTCAGTTGTAGATTTCCTGTTGAGACTTGGCCACCATACCAAGACCCCATATAATAGAATCGGCCTAACAACTACCGTGTATAGCCAGTGCATGATGCTAGGGGACAGCCCCAGCTACGCCCAATCGCTGTAGAGGGCTACTGTCGCTTTTTTAACACGCTCTTGTATATTTCGCGCCCAGTTCAGCTTTTTGTCCAGGACTACGCCTAGATATTTTGCGGTCTCCCCTAGCTTCAGAATCTTATTTCCTATGGCAGGGAGCTGAAGTGAGGGGATCTTGTACTTCCTGGTAAAGAGCACCAGGTCCGTTTTATCTGGATTAACACCCAGACCTTTCTCCTTGGTCCATCTTTCGATTAACCTTAGTCTGTCCTGCATAATGCCACACAGAGTTTGTGGAAATTTTCCACTCACAACCACCGCAAGGTCGTCAGCATACGCAATGACCTTGGCGCCTTGAAGGATCCTATTGCCCACATTAGTTTTTCTTTGGTGATAAGGTCTACCGTAACCGGTTGACCTCTATCTCTTATTGGCTCGTTCAGTGGCTACTCGGTGGCGCCTGGAAAGCGCGTGCTCAGAAGATGATCCAGGGATTCCTCCCCAGTTTCCGTCCACGCTCCATCGGATCTTAGCAAGTATCCCGGGGCGATTCGAGGTGATCTAGAGAGAACCTTCCTGAGCCTAGAACCTTCTGATACGGGTTCCATACCACTGCAGAAGTTCCTCCATGAGGATCTCTTGCTCTTACTTAATAGTTTTTGTAATCTTTCAAGTTTAACTTATAGATTTCCCATTTCATATCGCCTCCCGAGGATTTTGCGAGATTGAAGGCTCTACGACAATTTTTGCGGGCCTCGTAAATCTGTGAACTCCACCAGGGTGGTTTCTTTTTGCCTCTCGGCTTTACCATGGGGCAGGCCTGATCCAGAGCCTTGCCACACGCCGCAGTAAAGCGATTTGCCATCCTATCTAGGTCCCTAGAGTTCCCTGGAATTGCTAGTGTGGTTCTTG
>NW_023485930.1:0-1378 GCF_013731165.1 Rhagoletis pomonella | reverse complement strand
TACTTATGTGGATATTATTGGTGACGGTTACACTTGAGTGGGGTGCGTTACCGGTCGAGCTAAAGAGTCGCGCGGTGCACCTGTTCAAAAAGTCGGTGGGAACAAAGTCAACCGGATACGGAATGCCTGTGTCAATCTGCGTGAAAATCGACCCAACAACCTCGTTCTCCAACGCCCTGGCTACGCTCCTAGTCACCCTTCTGTCACTAAAAATGCCTAACCCTGGACACTGTCTTTGCTCACGCTCTTCTTCCCCCATTCACCTGGCCTCAGCCCATAAATAAATTTCGCGTGTAGTGTAAAATAACAAAAAAATAAAAATAAATCGCGTGAAAACCAAAGAACCGTAGAAAAACTCAAAATATCAAAATAAGGAAATATCTATTGGGATTTTAAAATAAAATGTGGGTATTCCTCCCCCTTTTCACAAGTTACAATAATAAAAAGTAAAAATATAAATGCGAAAAAATAAATAAATAAAAATAATAATAAAATAAACTACAATAAATAATAATATAAAAACATAAATAATAATAAAAATAATGGCAATGTAAAAATTCAAAGAAAATGTAAATAGTTTGTTCAGAGCAAAAATCTCAAAAAAAAACTAGAACGCAAAAATAGTTGTAATATGCAAGTAATGAAAAATAAAATTATTTATTTATTTGTTTTTGGTTATCAAAGCAAAAAAAAACGCGTATTTACTTTTTAGAAAATGTATTGACATACGTTGGTGTGTGAGTGGTGCTGCCGTAGGCAGAGGTCGTAGTGGAAATTTCTCGTACGTATGTCTACTGTCCCTTGTCAATGTCAACTAGGATCACATCAAATGGTGCAGCACATGCAAACTGCAGGCACTCACCTAAAGTCTGGCTGCTACTCCATCTGATGTGATAGATCCCCACTGAAAGTTTTAGATAAGCCTCACGAACTTACGATTTCGAACCATATGCTCGGTAGCTTGAACCTATTCAATTAGTACGAAGACTACACAGTTCTTACTTTTGAATGTCACTGCTCAGATTTTTAAAAATCCATCGCAGGTACTCCAATAGAAAGACTTGTGTTCCCCCCTTTACATCTTTCACCTAGCACAGTCAACCAAGCAAAAAGAACTTTAGCTGAGATGCCGAGAGAAAACCTGAACTGTCCGAAAAGAAAAGTTATAATAGAATCAGAGAAATAACAAAAGTAGAAAAATTACGTAAAAGAAACAAAAGGCTGGTCTATGTCGTTGGGCGCCATTGTTGTGTGGCTGGCTGTTCGGGCAGAGGAAAGTGGCAGGTTGGCATGCTTTTTGGCCCAGGCTAGCTCGACGGCCAAATGGGGGTGTTGTTTGCCACTTCTCTACCTTCAGCTACAACAAACAAAATTTTCT
>NW_023485929.1:0-1378 GCF_013731165.1 Rhagoletis pomonella | reverse complement strand
GAGCCAAAATCTTAAAAATACGCCATGAATGGATTCTTCAGCTTGCTCCGACCACATTCCGAAGCTGTCGTTGCCTAAAAAATGCAGACAATGTTCCAAATGATTTAGAAGCACGTGAATTTTTAATGTTTCCGACATTTCTGTGCTTACATGATTTTTTAATTCTGACCCAACTGACAAAGCAGTCAACCCATTGGTGGAGTTTTTTTCACTCAATACATTTAAGGTATGTGCTCTCCCTTGTATAACTTTTGGATGGCTGGTTGCCCGAGCAGTGAGCCAGATATAACAAGAGCATGAAGTTGTTCTTGTTTCTTTTGTCGAATCTTCATAGTTAGACATGTTTGGAAGAGGCCGCGTTGCATTTGGTATATCCTTATCTCGGTCACAGAGAACCCTACGACATGTACCACAAATGCCTAATGGGAACTTCGAATTGGTCAATCTAAAATTTTCACTAACGTATTTTTTAATAAGACACTCCAATTTTCCGGTTATATTAAATTCTGAAGGTTTTGACGATCCGAATTTAATCTTTCTCCCACAAGGCGCGCACACTTTAAATCTGTTCTCTTCGTGATTACACTTATGTTGCGGATGACTTATAGAAGACATGATGTGCAATCAAATAGCTTACACCAGAAATATTTGGGGTGTTCACAATTCGTTCCAAATAGTGTCTCAAAATGTAGACGTCTACATTTTAAGACGTTTTCTAACCGTAAAATCTGTGGTGTTGTTGTTTCCCATACAAAATTGGAAAACGACGCCGTCTACATTTTGTCACACTCAAAGGTATGTTTTTTACGCGTCTACATTTTGCAACCTCGCAGCAGGGTTGCATTATGGCAATACTAATCGCATTTTTTTTTATTTATTGGGCACGTTTTCTGTATTTGCATTTAATTTGAGCGCAATTTCTGATGAAAAGAAACAAATCAATGCAAAGAAATAACAAATATTAGGAATTGGTAATTAAGTTAAATAATAACAATTTTTCAGAAACAAAATCGAAAGGCGACATATAAAAAAGCACGCAAAGAAGAAATGTCTGGCAACACCAGCAAAGTTTTGAGACGATTTTGCGACGACTGCTAGAAAGGGGTGCTCACAGTTTGATGCTAAAGATGTCTCAAAATGTAGACGTCTACATTTTCAGACACAATTTGGAACGAACTGTGAACACCCCAATTATCATCGAGAAAAATACTATCTGTTTTTTTTTACACTAATATACAAAACGATAACTTTAGAATACTCTGTTCAACAAGAAATACTAACAATTGCAGTTAAATTTTTTCCAAATTTTCATTTGACAATATTTTAGGCATAGGAGCAGATATGATTTTAATTCCAACTGCATAATGGTGTATGGGTG
>NW_023485928.1:0-1378 GCF_013731165.1 Rhagoletis pomonella | reverse complement strand
TTCACAAAGTGCTTGTTGCGTAGTGCCCGACAACATTTTGGTATTATCTCGTGCTGCCTGGCTGTATATTTGGGTGCACGCTTACGTTTCCGGTAAAACACATTATGCTTGGTCAAAACACGATGGACCGTGGATTTGGAAACGTCAAATTTTCGCAATAATCGTCTCGTGGATTGTTAGTTTTGGCGGACGACCACATTTTTTCTTATTTTCCTGTTCCTTACCATCGCGACAATCTTTTAGAACCCGAAAAATAGTTCGGCGTGATATTGGCTTATCTTTAAATACTTGCAGAATTTCCTTTGAACTTAGTCTGCCGAAAAGATTTTCAGCGGACTTTCGTAATTCTAGTTTGTACGCCATTATTATTTGAGACAATTTAAAATTATCAGTTTGGCAGTAGCCTCTATGTAACAGTAAATACATTGAAAACGTTGAATATAATTTTTTCCCCCATTTATGCAGTAACGGAATATGTTAGAAAAAAAAAATATATATATACACCCAATCGGAAACCAATATAAAAGTAATAAAAAAAAGGATAATATAGAGAGAGTATTGCGGTACACTGTGTTAATATAAAAGCAAGTCAAAATCCAATTGACGATACGGGAACTTGCTTATATTATTCGCGGTTAATTAAATACAGAGAAAAAATAAAATAAAATCTATATATTCTCGCATACTTAATCCCTTCTGATAAAACTCCAGCAAAGGAGCAATTAGCCAAAACCCCAATCACTTTAAAAGTACAAACAATGGTTGATGAGGATAAACCTCAAGGTACACCTGCAGAAGCTACACGCTTGAAGCAGGGTGCAAAACAGAGAAAAACAAAAGATTTCTCAGGCGCAAGATTCATTTCTGATAGTGACAGTTTGGTAAGATACTGCACTAAATTCTCCTCAGCCCCAATAGAAGACAATTCCGAATCGGTTCTGGAAATAAAAAAACCACAACCTTGACAACTTCTGGGCGCGCCTTCAAGCGGCATATGACACAATTATTGAAACGGATGATTCCGATTTACCCGAGAATTTCAAAGCTTCGGCTGCCGCCAAATACGAAAACTGCCTTGACCAATATGAAGAGACAAAAGCTATGATCTCCGATCAGCTTAAGTTATTAAAACCAGTTAGCGCACCTACTCCACCCCCGAGAGTAGAAGTAAGCCAAATTCAAGAGCAAAGCTCAGGCATATATCTCAAAGTGCCAGCATGTGACACGGAAACTTTCCATGGGGGTTATGAACAATGGCCGTCCTTCCGGGACATGTTTACAGCCGTATACATAAATCACCCAAAATTGTCACAAGCACAAAAACTGTACCACCTCAGGTACAAGACTAAAGGTCAAGCCGGCAGTATAGTGAAGCAAT
>NW_023485927.1:0-1378 GCF_013731165.1 Rhagoletis pomonella | reverse complement strand
TACGGTATTTCGACTTGCCTAAATTCTCTTGTTTATGTTTAAGTGTTCTTTAAGCTTGTTTGTTAATATTTTTCTGCACATAGAATTAGTCGATTGGAAAAACTCAATAATGTAAGTTGCGTTTTTGATGTAAGTTGTTTGTAATTTGACGTAAATATGTATGCATTTGGTGTTTTTCAGTCCTGAAATATCGACAGCAATAAATGTAATAAATAAAACTACCAAAATGTATGTTTTATTTAATAACCGGCCTGGAGTTCAAAATTAACGAGGAAAATATTATTAATTTTTTAATTCACGGAATTCTACATGATTTTTAAAAATATGTATAGTGATGGTAATTTATGCGTGACCGTCAGTGTAACTACTTTTCGTTTAATATTGAAAATGTCGCTCATACGCACTGCTGTCCCCCAAAATTATTCGCATTGGCACGCGTGCACTTGTTGCCATCTAACACACATTACACACACACACACACAGTTAAGTGTTTATAATCAAATCTACATCTAAATATTTGCAAATAATCAGCAAGCAAAACTAAATTATATTATTACCTGATGCATTTATTCAAATATACTCGTATAACTGCGCATATAAACTTATAAATTATTTAAAATTTGGCGAATTAGCATAAATAGCGGTAATTCATAGATCAAATGTAGTTGATTAGCAGGCATCATAACTTTTTGACATTTCGACAAATTCCGTGCATTGCAAATCACAGCAGCGTAACCCGAAAATTTACACTTCCGTAATCTGGCAATTATATTAGTACGGCTGCTCCGCGTCATGCGCTGAGTGAATTAAATTAAGCGATAGCACAAATTAGGGACAACTTAACGACGCATAAGGCAAAAATCAACCGAAATCCGCATATAGATATACAAATATATCTATGTATATATATTAGGCCGGGTCGATTTGTGGGGAGGCAAAAAAATCGCCCATTGCTCTGTGAAAATCATATTCTAGGGATCAAAATAAGAAACTTTGCCGAAGGAACCATACCTCTAAAACGAATTCTGATGTCCCCCAATTTGGGTCGAACTTTTGGGTAGGGGCAAATTTTGAAAAATCCCACTTTGACCCATTTAGAGTGCTCCAATCGAGTCCAAATGTATGACCGACCCCCACTAACTTTGGAGGCCCGACCCACCGATGCCAGTGGCATACCCCCTGGAACCCCCCTGGGGGTTCACCATACAAACATTTCAATAAATCGCCGCTTTTGCACCTTACAAGAAAAAATCAGCGAAATGCCTATGTTTTTTCTTTTTGGAGTTTATTTTTCTCTTTAGAAATTTATTTAGTCAGAACATATGTAAATGAAAAAATTATTAGAAATTAGCGTTTTTACAACCCTTTTAAAACCAAG
>NW_023485926.1:0-1379 GCF_013731165.1 Rhagoletis pomonella | reverse complement strand
CAGCCAAATGGACGTTCACCTATAAATTTAGTAAGTTCAGATAAATAATTTTTTTAAGCTATAAAGCTCGTCGGCGATTTTAAGCATCCGTTGTTGGTTACCCCAGCAACCGAGGCAATCGGAGATCGTCGTGTCACACGTACTTGTTGTCGGCTCGTGTTGATGGAAAATCAAAAATTTTTGATTTTCCATCAACGCGACCGCTTGACAAGCGGTCTGTTTGATAGTGGCGCAAAGCGTTGACAAGCATTAGTGTGTTAGTTTGTTGTGATATGTAAAATGAGCAAGTTCGCGGAAGATAAAGATTTTAGTGGCAAGTAGCAAAAAATCGTCATCCGATGAAGACATGTTTACGTCCGCCCACTACGAAATTTTATTGCAAATGGTGTTGACGCTTTATGCTTGAGTGTCGCCGGGCAAGCTTCAAGCACCCGACATTCAACCCGACACTCACACATGTACTCGTTGCTGGGGTAACCAACAACGGATGCTTGAAATCGCCGACGAGCTTTAGTTATATATACTCGGTATTATCTAAATGTGGCTGTAAGGGCACCCTGTGCCTCTTAATTTCCCTTTGCACAATTTGCCTTTCACACCATTAGGTTTGTTCGTCGAGCAAAAAATTTGTACGAATTTGTACGAATTATCACGATTTTTGCCCAAATCGCGTTCGTGCAGACCAAAAAATTATCCAACACTCAAAAATTGTGAGAGCAAAGTGACAGTTCTCTTGGAGAGAAGTTGCAAATTCTTGCTGGAAAAAAATTTTGCCAGCAAGAATTTGCAAACACGAAAAACATGTGGTTGTGGCGCATGGTTGCATTTTTGTCTACAATAATTTGAATAAATTAGTTCGTTAAATTTAAAAATTTATAAACACGAGCGATTTTTTTATGAAAAAAAGGAAGTAAATAATTGTTGATATAATTAATTTAGTTAATTCCAATGATTTGAACTTAATTCGGCTGAAAAAAATGGTATTCGCAATCGGAATGCAATTGCAACCAGAGTCGATTTAAGAAACCCGACAGCTAGTACGATGAAGAAATTAAAATGTATGTCAAAGAAAGTCAGAACAACAAGAAATATACATGTATATCCTGTTTTTGGCCATCCGAAAGAATTTTAAAAATTCTATAAAAATTTTTTATGTTTGAAATGCAACCGTGGACACCAGCTGGCAAGGAAACTTGCAAATTCCTGCAAATTTGCGTTCGTGCAGAAATTTGCAAGTTTCTCAACATGAGAGAGAATTTGAGAGAATTTTTTCTTACTCTCTGATATTTTGAGTGTTGGATAATTCTTGCTGGATTTTCGACGAACAAACCTATTATTCTTCACATCACTAGATGTCATTTCTTGTTTGTGATGATGGA
>NW_023485925.1:0-1379 GCF_013731165.1 Rhagoletis pomonella | reverse complement strand
TGTACCATGTACTATTTACCAGCACTGATTTGTCAGCATTTATTAGAACTACTATATATTTCTGTGTTATTAAAAGAACTAGCGATTACAATAGCAATAAAAAATCGCTGTGATTTAAAAGTCGCAATCAATATTTTCTCTGATACAGAAAAATAGCTATTTCGCCCATCACTAGTTGCATTTCAAACATAATATATTTTTATAGAATTTTTAAAATTCTTTCAGATGAACAAAAAACAGGATTATATACATTTATTATTAATCTGAACATTTTCAAACAGATGGCAATCCTCTTCAAACGTCTCAAAAATATTCTAAAGATTTATTAACGTTCTTTAGTTTATCACCCATATATTGTTCTTTCATACACCCTGTGTATAGTTGAATTAAATTCCACTTCAATTAGGTGGCAACCCTCTTGAAAATATTTTTAAACTAAAACGTTCTTAGACCTCTTGCTTTAATTCATCTCAAACGTGGTGTTTTGAACAGGTGGCAACCCTCCCATTTTTCAAAATTATTTTGACTGATACCCATCTTAATAAATTTAATATAATTCGAATTTAATATTTAAAACAGGTGGCAACCCTTTTTAAAAACCAAAAAAATAGTCTGGATGCTAAAAGTAAAGCTCTGAACTCACTTTTGCTTGACACCCATGTTTTATTATTTCACATACCTTAGTAACTTCTGCATAATTTAATTACTTTCGATTGTTAAATTAGGTGACAACCCTCATTAAAATATTTCCAAACTAAAACCTCTCTCGCCCGACACCTATACTGTGATGCATATTTCACTTATCTAATTTCCGTAATTGAAATTGAATTTAATTTTTTTTATGAATAGGTGGCAACCCCCTTGTATGTAATAAAAATATAAAAACCTTTTCAAAACCATTTAGCTTGATACCCATATTGTACTAATTAATTTATTTATGTTTAAAACTTTTAAATCAATTTTTTAAACGGTGGCAACTCTTTTCGAAAAAGTAAAATCTTATAGCACTTCTACAGCGCGAGCCCTTTCATTTGACACCTCATTTTTTAAAATCGAATGAACAGTGCAGATCTGGTGACCTGGACAAAAAATCCCTTCACGTATTATATATGTACATATACAGATAATTAAACAAATTCATGCTTATATGCATACACATGTAGATTTTAATATTATATTTTCTAATCGTCTACCTGGTACTGTGATCAAGAAAGAAAGAATAAATGAAAAATTATGCGTTATTCAGTATTACTTGAATCATGAATAAAAAATTATTCTTCATTCGAAATTACTTGAATGAAGAATAAAAATTTATTCATTATTCGAAATTACTGAATGAAGAATAAAAATTTATTCATTATTCGAAAGTGCTTGAATAA
>NW_023485924.1:0-1379 GCF_013731165.1 Rhagoletis pomonella | reverse complement strand
GACTGGGTTATATCATATTTTCTTTTGTCTCTCATCCTTCTTGTATATCATGATTCAACAACTACAGGTTGTAGCAATCGTACAAAAACAACATTTACCGTTTGTATGAACTCCTTGTGTCATCAACATCTTCTTTATCTATTCATATTCGTATGTATATGTATACCCTGCACACCAGGATTTCATAGAATTCTGAAAGGTTTCACAATTTTTTTAATAATATTCTTCAAGAAATCGTACAGAAATTTCTTACTAGTTCCTGTCAACCGCTTCATATGTTTTTCTCTAAAGATTTTTAAAAGAATCGTAACAAATTTCCGACACTCTTAAATATTTCGAGAGCATTTGTTTGCAGGGTATATATATACGTATATGTGTATGTATACGCGGATATGTAAATAAAGCAAAACAGACGATAATTTGACACAAGCGTGCTCATAAGAAGAAGCATAGCTTCTATCGCTATCACCTGTAATTGATGCGCCTTGTTGTATATTTAGCAGTTTCACAGCTAAACGCCACCATTTATGGCCAATTTCAAATGAATATTTAAATGGCACTTAAGTCTAATTGTGGATTGTTGTTTAAATGCCATTTAACTTTCGCTGGGTTTCAGATCAACTTCGTTTAAATATGCTAAACAATTGGCAGCACTGCTGCCTGTTCCTTGAAATTGTTGTTGCATTTGCTTGTTTGTTTACATTTTACGCTGAACAGCTGATTGTTTTTTGGTGGGATTGCTTAAGGTCGGTGTTATGCAGAAATTTTGTTTGGCAAACTGCGTGCAATTGTTGTTGCAGCAAACTCGGAGAGAGCGAGTTTGGCGACTCTCACAGCAAACTAATTTTGTTTGGTCAAACTGCAGCAAATTCGGTGTTGTCATATACAAAAATTTTAAATTTTGCGCGTTATGTACATCTGAAATTCTCATTTCGTGTTGGCAATAGCCAAGAAAACCATAATGAACGTGCAACCCTGTGCCAAACTCGACATAACCACCTCCGAGCAAACTAAGCAGCCGCCATTTAATTTGGCAAACAAAAGTTTGTCTGCATAACACCGACCTAAACAACCTACCAATCAATCTTGGTTGTTTGGTACAAACACAGGGTTGCATATCTCATATTTAAATAGCCGATATTGGCCATTTAAGTGCAGATTAAATGTATGATCTGAAAATGAATAGTGGAAGTTAATCAACAATCTCTACTTAAATAGGCCATCTGAAATTGGGCCTTAATGTGCATATGCAACCAAAGGCAAACGCGTGGTTTTGAAGATGTGTTTATTTAATAAATTGTGATTGATAGATTAAAATTAAAGTAATAAAGAAAGTTGTAACAAGTCGAATAAAGTTTAAATGAAGGGGAATATAAAAA
>NW_023485923.1:0-1379 GCF_013731165.1 Rhagoletis pomonella | reverse complement strand
ACGGAAATGTTTCATCGCAGATTCATGTTCATTATCCACACCGTTGTCATCCGAAGAATCCTCAACAACGGCAACAACAAAAGCAACAGCGTTATCATTATCAGCAGCAGCCGCTGCTATTCTGAATGGTCTTTGGTCATTTTATAAATGTTGCATTTTTTTTTTTTTGTAAAAGTTCGTGGGCAGTTGTTACAAGTAAAATGGGCAATGTAGAGATTTATATCCCGTACATATATTGTGTGTCAGTATAGATATACAGTTACTCAAACAAATAACCACATGTTGTTTTTCTTTAATTTTTGTAATATTTTTCTAGCTAAATTTTTTTTTTGTTATTTTTATATAAAAATATCGTCTAAACTTTAACCAAAACCGTGCAAATAACAGTTTCAAAAATTATACAAAATTTAGGAAAATTCAACAAATTCTCATCAAAATTTCAACTTTTTATTCTGATTTTTTATAAAATATTTGGGTATGCAGTTGTATAGCCCATACAATTTTAGTCTTATGAAGTGGAAGTCTCAAACGGCTAAAAAATCGCGTGGATTTTTGAAAATATTTTTTTTGGAGGCTACTTGAAATTTTGATGAAAATTTGTTGAATTTTCCTAAATTTTGTATAAATTTTGAAACTGTGATTTACACGGTATTGGTTAAAGCTTAGACGATATTTTTTTATAAAAATAACAAAAATTTAGCTCGAAAAACATTACGAATATTTGAAGAAAATCAACACGTGGTCATTTGTTTGAGTCACTGTAAGTATGCTCGTTTGTGTTTACATTAATCTACGTATCTTAGACATATGTACATATGTATTTAAATATTTAGAGTAAATAAGTTAGTAACTGTGCAAATATGTATGTATGTATATAGGCCATATTCTCGTATTAATTGAAATGCTTGTACTTCTTTGTTTGCATGCATATACATATAGTTAAATACATGTACATATATATTTATGCCAGTGCATATGTTTGTATGTATTTTTAGATATAATATGCGAACATACTCTTTTAACAATTTACACTAAATATAGACAACTGGCATTTGCTCTAGTTTTTACTATCATCGTATGCAAACATGTATATAAATAGGTTTACATGTACATATATACATATATACATAACTATGTCCAATATATTGTATGTGCAGCAGGCATCACACTGCGTTGACTGACATAATTTAAATTAAGCGGATGACAGCCATTAAAAATAGTTAGTGTGTTAGGACATTATGTCACAGCTAAGTAATGCAGATTTGAAAAGGCATACATATGTATGTATGTATGTACGAATCGCTCACACTGAAAAACGAGTTAGGTTACACATGAACTAAATATGCTTCTCTTAACACAAGATTTGATAACGAATACTA
>NW_023485922.1:0-1379 GCF_013731165.1 Rhagoletis pomonella | reverse complement strand
ATTAAGATGTGTTGGTATTTGATAAAGAAAATATTGGGACGTGAATGAGTTTTTTTGCAAAGAAGTACAAAGGGTGAGAAAATACCTTTCCACTAATGCCTCAAAAGTCTATATCGGTAAAGTTTTTCTTTCACAAATCGTTGAAAAAAGTTAAAAAACAGCATCAAAAATCTCATTATTATGATTCCGTTGATACAATTTTTTAATATTTGTATGCAGATTTTTTAAGCTTAAACTGTTTTGTCATCTGAGGGGATTTTTTTCCAAAAAATCCTTTAAGAAACTATTTTTATTCATAAAAAACTCTATTTTTAGAGGTATTGTCAAACCGGTCCAGCTCACTTAAATCTTAATATTTTTCCGAAATATTTCGGTAGAAGTCCCGCCGGAAAAACCGCAACTTTTTTTGGTGATGCAGTCTAATGTACATACGTACATGTATTTCTCTGAAAAACCTCATCCTATGGAATCCTGAAAAGGCCCCATATACCATCGAATAAAAATAACAGTAATAAAAGTTGCTAAGTTTCGAACATTTGAAGTCTGTGGGGTTGGTATAAGAAAATCTATCGAGATAAAATTACTATTTTTGCGATTTTTCCCGACCTAGAAAAACTGCATTTAGTCAAAGTTAATTTATGTGTATACTTCTTTATTCGGTGAGCTCCGTTTAATTAACTAAAAAGGAAAAATGATGAATTTCTCATAGAGAAGACTTTCTAAGACTTCTGTTAGGTTAGGTTGCAGTAGCTGTCCACATTCAGATCTGATATGGATGCGCACTTAGGCTTAAAGACCGAGTTGTGACTACCTAGAATTGGGCCCAAGTTCATTGGCTGTTAAGGCGTAGAAGAACGCAGATTTTCGTCGAACTTAAAACTCAGGCATAAACTCCCGACTTAGTATACCTCTGGCAATGGCAACGAAGTATGTATTCGATGCCTTTGAGTTATTTATAGTCTCAGCAACTGCGACAATAGTCATTCTTAAGCAGAGATCAGTAAAGAACCACATGACCAGCGGAGCTACCTACATATTGGTATCTACATTAATACAACATTTTTGGTTTCTTAATTGAATTCCAGCAATGTGAATGCGCTTTTGCTCAGGGAACTTTTGTTGGCAAGCTCTATGATATCACTCCTAAGGACTACTCTATACTTAGATTTATAAAGCGATCATGTAAATAATCTTCCGCGCAGGCGTTGACTGTGTAATGGGAAGTGCTGAATGGAAGATATGCCAAAGAAAACTACTCTCAACACTAAGCTGACCCTCATAAGTACATATATTAAATATTGTGTGGCTTACTGGGTTTCACTTAATATACATATTTTAACCACTTACCTTAGCGTGTGCAGTTGCTTTTCATTCAAGAC
>NW_023485921.1:0-1379 GCF_013731165.1 Rhagoletis pomonella | reverse complement strand
TTATACCTTTCATGAGCATGAAATGGTATTATAACTTTGGTCCGATGTTTGTAAGTACCAGAACAAAAAGAGATAGACCCATTAAAATGTATACTTATATGATCAGAACGTCGAGCTGAGTTGATTTAACCATGTCCGTCTGTCCGTCTGTCCGTCTGTCCGTCTGTCTGTCTGTTTGTATGCAATCTAGTCTCTCAGTTTTCGAGATATCCGGATCAAATTTGGTAGGTGGGTGTATTTTTATAATGTATTAATCATTTGTCGGAACCGGAAGAATCGGACCACTATAACATATAGCTCCCATACAACTGATTGTTCAGATATGAGATTTTTCGTTATAACTTCTGCATTTATGCAGCTACGAACATGAAATTTTGCAGTACTTGCACCCATTATCAACAGAATACTTACAGTGAAAATTACAAAGATCGGGTCACTATAACCTATAGCTCCCATACAACTGATTGTTCAGATATAAAATTTTTCGTTATAACTCCTCCATTTATATAGCTAGGAACATGAAAATCCGCACTGTTTTCAATAATTATTAACAGAAAACTTACGGTGAAAATTAAAAAGATCGGGTAACTATAACCTATAGGTCCCATACAACTGATTGTTCAGATATGAGATTTTTCGTTATAATTCATCCATTTATGTAGCTAGGACCATGAAATTTCGCGCTGTTTTCACTCATTATCAACAGAAGATTTACAGTGAAAATAACAAAGATCGGGTCACTATAACCTGTAGCCCCCATACAACTGATTGTTCAGATATGAGGTCTTTTATCATAACTCCTCCATTTATGCAGCTAGGAACATGAAATTTCGCACCACTTTCACTCATTATTTACAGAATACTTACAGTGAATATAACAAGGATCGGATGACTACAACATATATCTTCCATACATCTGATTGTTCAGATATGGGATTTTACGGTAAAACTCCTTTATTTGAACAGCTAAAACCGATAAATTTCGTAAGATATTTTATAAATAAAAAATACAAGGTCTACTGAGAAAATCGTCAAAATCTATGCTGTATAAGCTTTATCTCCTATACCACTGATTGTTCAGATACCAGTTTTTGCGATATATCTTCTTTATGTAGGAAACTAAACCCAATAAATTGTGTTACCGGTTTACATACCGATCACATAGCAGTGAAAATCACTTAGATTGGTGCCATATAAAGTATATCTTCCATACCTCTGATTGTTTAGATGCGATTTTTTATATAAGTATGTAACTCCTCTATCGATGTATGCAGATGTATTCAAAAGCAGTAATCTGTCAAAGTAAAATTTGCAGATGTTCATGAAAGGTATGAAGCCTTCGGCATAGCCGAAGACAGCGCTGCTCTTACTTGTTTTAT
>NW_023485920.1:0-1379 GCF_013731165.1 Rhagoletis pomonella | reverse complement strand
CTTTTTGTATGATCTTGCAACTACAACATTGGTGCGATGCGTATGCCAATAAAAGTTCTTATAGGGAAACTCAAGAGCACAGAAGTGCGTTTTCTGTTATAGGAGGGCCAAGAATCCTCGCTGTCCCACATGATGAAAAGTTTTCCGGTACATTGCTAAATGAGTCGTGTGATCTCTTAAGTATCTTTCAAATGAAGCAATTGATATACCTACGGTGATTTTTCTTGTTAATTCACCACTTTTACAATTCGTGGTAAAATTTGTGAACTGATTTCTGGGTAGATGCAAGACCGCATGATCGTGCATGAGGACGTCAGAAAAACATCTGAAAACTAAATTCGTATAACTTAAACATAGTGCCAAAGCAGACCAACCACACGGGGTTTCTATACATTTCATCTGCAGCGCCATCCATTGGGTTCATTTTCTGCAAAACCATAATAATAATAATAGATTGGCGCTTAAACATATGTTAGTGTTTGGCCGAGCTTCTCCTCCGATTTGTGGCGTGCGCCTTGATGTTGTCACACAAAGCGGAGGGACCTACAATTTTACGCCGACTCCGAACGGCGATTGTATTTTTATGAGAAGCTGTTCTTCATGGCAGAAATACACTCGGAGGTTTGCCATTGCCTGTCGAGGGACGACCGCTGTTAAGAAAAAACCTTTTTCTATATTTTTTTGCGATGTTGCTTTGACCAGGGCTTGAACCCAAGTGCTGATGTGTGAAAGCGCGCACTGCTTACCACTACACCACAGCGGCCGACCGCACTGCTTACCACTACACCACAGCGGCCGGCAAAACCATTGCTTACCATAAAATGAATACGTGTTATGAATTTCAACCTTAACTCCAGTGGCACTAATCAGGTAAATTTTAATCAAAAGAATTTTCCATCATACAGCTACATAGCTCACATTTAAAATTTGAACGAAATCGGTTAATAAATACAATTTTTATAAATAACTCTACTCCAGCAGCACCTAGCGAGTTTTCTAGTAGCATGTAATTGGACCATATATGTATGTAAGATAACCTCCGACAATCTGACGGAACTCTATTCAGTGTTTTTTGAGTTTATTTCGAACAACGAAAACGGCTATCATTTTATGCAAATAGGTATGTAGATAGGAAAGTTTATAGCGAAACTCGTAAAAGCAAAGCTCCATTCTTTGTGAAAAATTAAAAAAAAATCTTCAAAATTTTCACATAAATTTTACCTTACTGAAAATTAAAGACAAAGTTACAATAGTTCAATGGGATTTAGAAATCTAGGAGAAAATGGTTCCCAATCGAATGATACTTGCGCGTTTACGTAAATGTATATCGAGCCAGCCTTTCCAATAATTACCACTTTTCGCCATAACTACGGTATTGA
>NW_023485919.1:1073-1379 GCF_013731165.1 Rhagoletis pomonella | reverse complement strand
AATATGGGTATCAAATGAAAGCTGTTCATGAATGCTTTAAGATTGAGTAATTTTCATATAGCTGGGTGACTAGGGTCTCGAGATACAGACCAAAACGTGGACCCGGGTAACCTTAGGATGTATTTGTTTAATATGGGTATCAAATTAAAGCTGTTCATGAATGCTTTAGGATAGAGCACTTTTCATATAGCTGGGTGACTAGGGTCTCGAGATATAGACCAAAACGTGGACCTGGGTAACCTTGGGTGTATTTGTTCAATATGGGTATCAAATGAAAGCCGTTCATGAATGCTTTAAGATTGAGCA
>NW_023485919.1:0-973 GCF_013731165.1 Rhagoletis pomonella | reverse complement strand
AGATATAGACCAAATCGTGGACCTGGGTAACCTTGGGTGTATTTGTTCAATATGGGTATCAAATTAAAGCTGTTCATGAATGCTTTAAGATAGAGCACTTTTCAAACAGCTGGGTGACTAGGGTCTCGAGATATAGACCAAAACGTGGACCTGGGTAACCTTGGGTGTATTTGTTCAATATGGGTATCAAATGAAAGCTGTTCATGAATGCTTTAAGATTGAGCACTTTTCATATGGCTGGGTGACTAGGTTCTCGAGATACAGACTAAAACGTGGACCCGGGTAAACTTAGGCTGTATTTGTTTAATATGGGCATAAAATGAAAGCTGTTATGTCAAAAATATGCGGAACCAAATAAAAAAAAAATTAAAAAATTCATGAATACCGTTTTTGTGAAAAATAAAATTGTGTAATGCGGACAGTTCTTTAATCTTCTTTAATATAAAAATTAATATAAAAATAAGTAGGGTTTTCCTTCCTGACGCTATAACTCCAGAACGCACGAACCGATTTCCACGGTTTTGCATTCGTTGGAGGTTTATAGCTAAGAAAATTCAGGAAAAATTTCAATAGAAAAGTATATGGTGTGTGAGTATCCCTCACGAAAATAAGTATGTTTCATTTAAAGTAGATGGTGCCGGTGCGTGAAACATTGTTTAACAGCTATTCATTGTACTTTGCTCAGTTAATTTCATGTGACACTAGCGAATACCCGGCGTGCTTCGCTGCGCCTTAAAAGTAATTTTGTTTTGTTACTCCCTCTCACAACATTTGAAAATATTAGTTAATATTGCTGTACATATTTGTATAGTAGGGAGATTTTTTCAAATTATATAAATATACGTTATTTGAATATTGAATCAATACACGTTTGAGGAAAGAGTGCGATAGTAGACTCCAGTTATAAGATTATAAATTAAATTTCCAAGAGAAAGTCGGTTCTTTACATATTTTCTAATTACCTTCGAAAATA
>NW_023485918.1:0-1379 GCF_013731165.1 Rhagoletis pomonella | reverse complement strand
AAAAAAGCTTTTTCTCATACTTAAAGCCCAAATAAATAAAAAATATACATATGTACATATTTATATAATACATTAAACATATCTTCTACTGCTATTATATACAATACAATATGCTTAAGTTTCGCTATAAATTGTCAAAGGGTTGTGGAAACAATAAAAATATATTAGGGGAATCCCTACGTAGCAATGTATCACACGTTTTGTTGCTTTCCCAACATCAAAATATGTGCTAGATTGGTACGTAGCAACTTTAAATCTAAAATGCTACTCATCGTAAACTACCCTATTATACAAAATTAGTCGTGTATAATTTTGCTGCAATTTAAACACTAGCTACTTTTTAATCGCCAGCGATTATGCTGGCGAAGAAGTTTCTTTGGATTGAGCGATTTCCATTGCATCGCATAACGCTATTACTCTAGGTTGTGAACTTAGCCTTACTTTTATAATACTTTGAAAATATGGTCGTCGTTGAAAACTTACACAGATTCTTGAGTTTGGTACAAAAATATTTACCAAGCCAAGAGCGGTGTATTTATTTTGCCCTAGACACAATTCAGTTTGAGAATTTGGTATAAAAAATGTTTCTTGCCAAATGAACACAGTTGACAGAAGTTTAAGCGCCTACCACACGTCCATTATTCGAACGCAAACGCGAACGTATACATTTCAACATGTTTTGTTAACGTTCGCGTACGAAAAGAAGAAATCAAATCAGCGTTCGCCTATGTTATGTAGAAAAAATTGTCGCTGTTGTTCGTACTCATATATACTATGCAACTTATAGCTGCATTTGTGAAGGCATGATGTTGAATCATTAGTACCCAACCAAACTTTAAGCGTGTAGGGGTGCCTTATTGATGCATATTTCACCACTGGTGTTCAGTTTCCAAACTACCAATTTTTTTTAATCATCAGATATTGATATTTTATTTCGTTTCTGATTTTACTTCATGCAAAAGTATGAATCTTTGATATTAATTAAATTTATATTAATTATTTTATGTCTAAAATATAAAAAAAATACAATCGATATAATAATAATATCGATATTTGGTAACAAAAAAATGTATTACTGTGCTCGCGCAATTTTATTTTTATTTATTTGTTTTCATTTAACCATGATGCAATAAAATTACGGAATGTCAGCAACATAATCTTAATATTTCGGAACGAGTTTTAAGCCATTTTAGCACGCTTTCAGTACGCTTTTCTACTTTCACATCACCATTGTATTACCGCCATTCAACAAAATTTATTTAAAATTTTTACAAATGTTCTAATAAACGAATACTGTGCAACAACAGCTCAATGCATTTTTGACATTTCGAATAGGATTTATTTTCTATTATAACTTCAAAACTTTGATAGGATTGCAA
>NW_023485917.1:0-1379 GCF_013731165.1 Rhagoletis pomonella | reverse complement strand
CTTCTGCTGCAAGTTATGTCAAATTAACCGAGTGTTGCCGAATGATACTGATTGCAAATTGTGAGAAATAATAAAAGATAATTTGGAATAATTGTAAAAAAAAAAAACGTTTTGGAAATAAACCTAATTTCAGCAGACACTACAAATTTTCCTGTGATAGCTTATCCGAAAAAATATTGCACTACAACGTCTGACAACCCCTTTATGCCGTCGTAGTTTCAGTACATGCATGCATACATGTACATACATACATACTTATGGATGTTTGAAATGCAGCTCAACGCCTGAACGGCACATTTTTTGCACATTCCATACTTTTGCCTTAGAGTCGTAGTTTCAGTACATGTATGTATATATGTACATACATACATACATATGTATGTATGAAATGCAGCTCAACGCATGAACGGCACAATTTTGGCACATTCCATACTTTTGCCTTAGGGATGGTCAATGGCGCGTATGCTTGTGTGTTGACACAGTGTGTTGGTATCATTGTGTCATTGCTGCTGCGCCACTGTACTGGGTTACAGATTACTAATGTGTGTAATTTAAAATGAAATGAAATAAATTGCGTTCGCCGGCAAATACGTTGAGCTGGAAATATCGAAAGAAATTTAATACGTGTATATGTATGACGGGTGACTGCGTTTGAAATTACTACGGGGATCTGCTTAAAGCTGTTTTTTTTTTTTTGTTGTTTATCAAAGAATGTGCAGCACAGGACATGGATTAACGCATCGAAGGAATGGTGTTGCAGATGCAGCCAGGATGGCCGGCAATATGCGCTATCCACAATGCCCAGTGGACGGTGAATTCTTTGAAGCAGAACCAGCCACCAGACGACCAAAGAAAAAGATCGGAAGAGACGAAAGGAAAAAGGGGGTAAGTGCTTTACAATTAAAATGTTTCTATGTTCTCCTATTGTATTATTGATATAAACCAGCCTACTCTGTTCGCGGGCCGTTCCATGGTGACTGGTGCAATGTGATTGTGTGAAATAAATTTACATACGTAGATGGAAAAAATTAATGAAATTTAAACATTAAGTACGTTACTTCTCATTCGGTATAGCTAGAATTGGTTTTAATTTCATGTTGTTTACGTCTTTGAAATAGCAATATGTACAATTAGCGATTCTTCTCATTGGCAAGTTGTTTTCGCATACGTAAACGTTAACGACATGAAAAAATTCCTAGCAATTTCTACCAAATTTATTGAACAGTGTGTGTCTAAATGTAACTATCGTCTTAATGGTTCAATTTCATTAAGTATGCAAATTTATTTTTGAATTTCAATTCAATATGGAAAGGTGTGGTAGGTGGAAGGGTTTTTTTTTTTTTCGTATGGATTTATACAGACGCCATAGTTTCATCGTT
>NW_023485916.1:0-1380 GCF_013731165.1 Rhagoletis pomonella | reverse complement strand
TTTGTATTCACAAATATGTACGTGCATATGTCAGATTTCTATGAAACTCACAGATCCACTTCTGTATCTCTGCTTTGATCTAAATACATAAGAAATAGTTAAGCACATGATTTCTCACTACTGAAATCATACTTATAAAAAGAAACTATGAAACCTTATGAAACATTTATGCATCTTTAATATGTACATATTTATGTAGGTTTATCTTTAGATTTTCTTGTGTAGTTTGAGTGCGCTAAATGCGAAAATGTATGTCATAGCAATTATCTAAGTTTAAATAAAATAATTTATATGAAAAGCAGATTGAAAAAAATAACAAAACAACAAAGAAACGAAATAAAAAAGTTTTATTCAAAAATTAAAACTTTAATTAAAGTAGTTTGATTTTAAAATATTTATATCTTCTTATATTTCCTATATGGCTCTGCAACAGTTCGTCTGGGCCGAGACGTGAAAAAACTGGACTATTTTCCTAACTCCTTTTCGAAGCTAATCTATTCACATGAACTGTAGACGGGTCTTTCCGTCACGCACGCGAAGAGGGCCATATATGTATATTGCGTAGAATAATATTCTCGAAAGGCCCCTTAATTAAGACTTCTTTTCCATCTGATCGTTAATGATATACAGCAACTATTGGCTTACGGTCAAAGTTCCAGAGAGCCGCGAAGATATAGGGCGAGGTATCCAGGTGGTTCGAAATGACTGGTTAACGGTGTTCACATGAGGCGATTTCCCAGGCAATTTTAGAGGCTATTAGTTGAAACAAAAGTTGGCCGCCTTGCAACTTCATTGGAAGTGATCAGTTGAAAGGCCGTTCACATCAGGCGATTGTTGCTTTCAACTAAAAGTTGCCTGTAAAATTGCCTCATGTGAACACCGTTAACCAGTCATAACTCGGGATTGATTCCCTGTGAATACCGTACAGGGCCTGTCGGTAGGCTGACGGGTCCAGAGGTGGTTTAATGATCCTCTGGACTTCGTCCGTCAGTTCGTAGAGATGCCGCCTGACGTGCCTTGGCGAGGGCTCTTCTGCAAGCAGCTGTTTGCTGGAATGACCACGTCTGTGGCTCCCCACAAGGAACTCTTTGCAGAGCATTGTGTTATACTCCTTGACTGGGAGCATCTCGGCCTCGTCGTGTAGGTGGTGTTGGGGCGTCATCAGGAGGCATCCGGTCGCTGTCCGTAGTGCCGTATTCTGGCAAGTCTGTAGCTTCATCCACTGCGTCCTGCTAGTCCCAGTCGACCACACGGCCAATTGCCTTGTATGTTGCCAACAAAGTTCATCTTCTCCTCTGGTTTCAGTGTCCTTTAGCAGATTGCAGTTCATTCGATAATTAAATAACGTTTTGGACATTGGTAATGGCACCGCCCACTTAT